>NC_092726.1:6882140-7037476 GCF_047496885.1 Scyliorhinus torazame
CCCCTCGCACACTCACCTCCCCCTCGCACACTCACCTCTCACCTCCCCCTCACACACTCACCTACCCCTCGCACACTCACCACTCACCTCCCCTCGCACACTCACCTCCCCTCACACACTCCTCACCCTCGCACACTCACCTCCCCCTCGCAAACACACCTCCCCCTCGCACGCTCACCTCCCCTCGCACGCTCACCTCCTCTCGCACGCTCACCTCCCCCTCGCACGCTCACCTCCCCCTCGCACGCTCACCTCTCACCTCCCCCTCGCACACTCACCTCCCCTCGCTCACTCACCTCCCCCTCACACACTCCCCTCCCCCTCGCACACTCACCTCCCCCTCTCTCACACTCACCTCCCCCTCGCACGCTCACCTACCCCTCTCTCACTCACCTCCCCCTCGCACACTCACCTCTCACCTCACCCTCGCACACTCACCTCCCCCTCTCTCACTCACCTCCCCCTCGCACACTCACCTCCCCCTCGCACACTCACCTCTCACCTCCCCTTCGCACACTCACTTCCCCCTCGCACGCTCACCTCCCCCTCGCACACTCACCTCCCCTCGCACTCACCTCCCCTCGCACACTCACCTCCCCCTCGCACTCACCTCCCCCTCGCGCACACACCTCCCCCTCGCACTCACCTCCCCCTCGCACACTCACCTCCCCTCGCACGCTCACCTCCCCCTCGCACGCTCACCTCCCCCTCGAACACACACCTCTCACCTCCCCCTCGCACGCTCACCTCCCCCTCGCACACTCACCTCTCACCTCCCCTCGCACACTCACCTCACCCCTCCCCCTCGCACACTCACCTCCCCCTCGCACACTCACCCCCCTCGCACACTCACCTCCCCCTCGCACGCTCACCTCCCCCTCGCACGCTCACCTCCCCCTCGAACACACACCTCTCACCTCCCCCTCGAACACACACCTCTCACCTCCCCCTCGCACACTCACCTCCCCCTCACACACTCACCTCCCCCTCACACACTCACCTCCCCCTCTCTCACTCACCTCCCCCTCGCACACTCACCTCCCCTTCGCACACTCACTTCCCCCTCGCACGCTCACCTTCCCCTCGCACGCTCACCTTCCCCTCGCACGCTCACCTCCCCCTCGCACACTCACCTCCCCCTCTCTCACTCACCTCCCCCTCGCACACTCACCTCCCATTCGCACACTCACTTCCCCCTCGCATGCTCACCTTCCCCTCGCACATTCACCTCCCCCTCGCACACTCACCTCCCCCTCGCACACTCACCTCCCCTTCGCACACTCACTTCCCCCTCGCACGCTCACCTTCCCCTCGCACGCTCACCTCCCCCTCGCACGCTCACCTCCCCCTCGCACACTCACCTCCCCCTCGCACACTCACCTCCCCCTCGCACACTCACCTTCCCCTCGCACGCTCACCTCCCCCTCGCACGCTCACCTCCCCTCGCACGCTCACCTCCCCCTCGCACGCTCACCTCCCCTCTCTCACTCACCTCCCCCTCGCACACTCACCTCTCCTTTGCACACTCACTTCCCCCTCGCACACTCACCTTCCCCTCGCACGCTCACCTCCCCCTCGCACGCTCACCTCCCCCTCTCTCACTCACCTCCCCCTCGCACACTCACCTCTCACCTCACCCTCGCACACTCACCTCCCCCTCTCTCACTCACCTCCCCCTCGCACACTCACCTCTCACCTCCCCTTCGCACACTCACTTCCCCCTCGCACGCTCACTTCCCCCTCGCACGCTCACCTCCCCCTCGCACACTCACCTCCCCCTCGCACACTCACCTCCCCCTCGCACGCTCACCTCCCCTCGCACACTCACCTCCCCCTCGCACACACACCTCCCCTCGCACTCACCTCCCCCTCGCACACTCACCTCCCCCTCGCACACTCACCTCCCCCTCGCACGCTCACCTCCCCCTCGCACGCTCACCTCCCCCTCGCACGCTCACCCCCCCCTTGCACATTCACCTCCCCCTCGCACACTCACCTCTCCCCTCCCCCTCGCACACTCACCTCTCCCCTCCCCCTCGCACACTCACCTCTCACCTCCCCCTCGCACACTCACCTCACCCCTCCCCCTCGCACACTCACCTCCCCCTCGCACACTCACCTCCCCCTCGCACACTCACCTCCCCCTCGCACACTCACCTCCACCTCGCACACTCACCTCCCCCTCGAACACTCACCTCTCACCTCCCCCTCGCACACTCACCTCCCCCTCACACGCTCACCTGCCCCTCGCACACTCACCTCTCCCTCGCACACTCACCTCCCCCTCTCTCACTCACCTCCCCTCGCACACTCACCTCCCCTTCGCACGCTCACTTCCCCCTCGCACGCTCACCTTCCCCTCGCACGCTCACCTCCCCCTCGCACACTCACCTCCCCCTCGCACACTCACCTCCCCCTCGCACACTCACCTCCCCTCGCACACTCACCTCCCCTCGCACACTCACCCCCCCTCGCACACTGACCTCCCCTTCGCACACTCACTTCCCCCTCGCACGCTCACCTTCCCCTCGCACGCTCACCTCCCCCTCGCATGCTCACCTCCCCCTCGCACACTCACCTCCCCCTCGCACACTCACCTCCCCCTCGCACGCTCACCTTCCCCTCGCACGCTCACCTCCCCTCGCACGCTCACCTCCCCTCGCACGCTCACCTCCCCCTCGCACGCTCACCTCCCCCTCGCACGCTCACCTCCCCTCTCTCACTCACCTCCCCCTCGCACACTCACCTCTCACCTCACCCTCGCACACTCACCTCCCCCTCGCACACTCACCTCCCCCTCTCTCACTCACCTCCCCCTCGCACACTCACCTCCCCCTCGCACACTCACCTCTCACCTCCCCCTCGCACACTCACCTCCCCCTCACACACTCACCTCCCCCTCTCTCACTCACCTCCCCTTCGCACGCTCACCTCCCCCTCGCACGCTCACCTCCCCCTCGCACACTCCCCTCCCCTCGCACACTCACCTCCCCTCGCACACTCACCTCCCCCTCGCACACTCACCTCCCCCTCGCACACACACCTCCCCTCGCACACTCACCTCCCCCTCGCACTCACCTCCCCCTCGCACACTCACCTCCCCCTCGCACGCTCACCTCCCCCTCGCACGCTCACCTCCCCTCGCACGCTCACCTCCCCCTCGCACGCTCACCTCCCCCTTGCACATTCACCTCCCCCTCGCACACTCACCTCTCCCCTCCCCCTCGCACACTCACCTCTCACCTCCCCCTCGCACACTCACCTCACCCCTCCCCCTCGCACACTCACCTCCCCTCGCACACTCACCCCCCCTCGCACACTCACCTCCCCCTCGCACACTCACCTCCCCCTTGAACACTCACCTCTCACCTCCCCCTCGCACACTCACCCCCCCTCACACACTCACCTCCCCCTCTCTCACTCACCTCCCCCTCGCACACTCACCTCCCCCTCGCACACTCACCTCCCCTTCGCACGCTCACTTCCCCCTCGCACGCTCACCTTCCCCTCGCACGCTCACCTTCCCCTCGCACGCTCACCTCCCCCTCGCACGCTCACCTCCCCCTTGCACACTCACCTCCCCTTCGCACACTCACTTCCCCCTCGCACGCTCACCTTCCCCTCGCACGCTCACCTCCCCCTCGCACACTCACCTCCCCTCGCACACTCACCTCCCACTCGCACGCTCACCTTCCCCTCGCACGCTCACCTCCCCCTCGCACGCTCACCTCCCCCTCGCACGCTCACCTCCCCTCGCACGCTCACCTCCCCCTCGCACGCTCACTTCCCCCTCGCACACTCACTTCCCCCTCGCAAACTCACCTCCCCCTCACACACTCACCTTCCCCTCGCACACTCGCTTCCCCCTCGCACACTCACCTTCCCCTCGCACGCTCACCTCCCCCTCGCACGCTCACCTCCCCCTCGCACGCTCACCTTCCCCTCGCACGCTCACCTTCCCCTCTCACACTCACCTCCACCTCTCTCACTCACCTCCCCCTCGCACACTCCCCTCCCCTTCGCACGCTCACTTCCCCCTCGCACGCTCACCTCCCCCTCGCACGCTCACCTCCCCCTCGCACACTCACCTCCCCCTCGCACACTCACCTCCCCTCGCACACTCACCTCCCCCTCGCACACTCTCCTCCCCTTTGCACACTCACTTCCCCCTCGCACGCTCACCTTCCCCTCGCACGCTCACCTCCCCCTTGCACGCTCACCTCCCCCTCGCACGCTCACCTCCCCTCGCACACTCACCTTCCCCTCGCACGCTCCCCTCGCACGCTCACCTCTCACCTCACCCTCGCACACTCACCTCCCCCTTGCACACTCACCTCCCCATCGCACACTCACCTCCCCATCGCACACTCACCTCCCCCTCGCACACTCACCTCCCCCTCTCTCACTCACCTCCCCCTCTCTCACTCACCTCCCCCTCGCACACTCACCTCCCCCTCGCACGCACACCTCCCCTCGCACGCACACCTCCCCCTCGCACTCACCTCCCCCTCGCACGCTCACCTCCCCCTCGCACGCTCACCTCCCCCTCGCACGCTCACCTCCCCCTCGCACGCTCACCTCCCCCTCGCACGCTCACCCCCCCTCGCACGCTCACCTCCACCTCGCACACTCACCTCCCCCTCGAACACTCACCTCTCACCTCCCCCTCGCACACTCACCTCCCCCTCACACACTCACCTCCCCCTCTCTCACTCACCTCCCCCTCGCACACTCACCTCCCCTTCGCACGCTCACTTCCCCCTCGCACGCTCACCTTCCCCTCGCACGCTCACCTTCCCCTCGCACGCTCACCTCCCCCTCGCACACTCACCTCCCCCTCTCTCACTCACCTCCCCTCGCACACTCACCTCCCCTTCGCACACTCACTTCCCCCTCGCACGCTCACTTCCCCCTCGCACGCTCACCTTCCCCTCGCACGCTCACCTCCCCCTCGCACACTCACCTCCCCCTCGCACACTCACCTCCCCCTCGCACACTCACCTCCCCCTCGCACACTCACCTCCCCTTCGCACGCTCACTTCCTCCTCGCACGCTCACCTTCCCCTCGCACGCTCACCTCCCCTCGCACGCTCACCTCCCCCTCGCACACTCACCTCCCCCTCGCACACTCACCCCCCGCACGCTCACCTCCCCCTCGCACGCTCACCTCCCCCTCGCACGCTCACCTCCCCTCTCTCACTCACCTCCCCCTCGCACACTCACCTCTCACCTCACCCTCGCACACTCACCTCCCCCTCGCACACTCACCTCCCCCTCTCTCACTCACCTCCCCCTCGCACACTCACCTCCCCCTCGCACACTCACCTCTCACCTCCCCCTCGCACACTCACCTCCCCCTCACACACTCACCTCCCCCTCACACACTCACCTCCCCCTCTCTCACTCACCTCCCTTTCGCACACTCACTTCCCCCTCGCACGCTCACCTCCCCCTCGCACACTCACCTCCCCTCGCACACTCACCTCCCCTCGCACACTCACCTCCCCTCGCACACTCACCTCCCCTCGCACACTCACCTCCCCCTCGCACACTCACCTCCCCCTCGCACACTCACCTCCCCCTCGCACACACACCTCCCCTCGCACACTCACCTCCCCCTCGCACTCACCTCCCCCTCGCACGCTCACCTCCCCCTCGCACGCTCACCTCCCCCTCGCACGCTCACCTCCCCCTCGCACATTCACCTCCCCCTCGCACACTCACCTCTCACCTCCCCCTCGCACACTCACCTCACCCCTCCCCCTCGCACACTCACCTCCCCCTCGCACACTCACCTCCCCCTCGCACACTCACCTTCCCCTCGCACGCTCACCTCCCCCTCGCACGCTCACCTCCCCCTCGCACGCTCACCTCCCCTTGCACGCTCACTTCCCCCTCGCACACTCACTTCCCCCTCGCAAACTCACCTCCCCCTCACACACTCACCTTCCCCCTCACACTCACCTTCCCCTCGCACACTCGCTTCCCCCTCGCACACTCATCTCCCCCTCTCACTCACCTTCCCCTCGCACGCTCACCTTCCCCTCGCACGCTCACCTTCCCGTCGCACGCTCACCTCCCCCTCGCACGCTCACCTCCCCTCGCACGCTCACCTCCCCCTCGCACGCTCACCTTCCCCTCTCACACTCACCTCCACCTCTCTCACTCACCTCCCCCTCGCACACTCACCTCCCCTTCGCACACTCACTTCCCCCTCGCACGCTCACCTCCCCCTCGCACACTCACCCCCCTCTCTCACTCACCTCCCCCTCGCACGCTCACCTTCCCCTCGCACGCTCACCTTCCCCTCGCACGCTCACCTCCCCCTTGCACGCTCACCTCCCCCTCTCTCACTCACCTCCCCCTCGCACACTCACCTCCCCTTCGCACACTCACCTCCCCCTCGCACGCTCACCTCCCCCTCGCACGCTCACCTCCCCCTCGCACACTCACCTCCCCCTCGCACACTCACCTCCCCCTCGCACACTCACCTCCCCCTCGCACACTCACCTTCCCCTCGCACGCTCACCTCCCCCTCGCATACTCCCCTCCCCTCGCACACTCACCTCCCCTCGCACGCTCACCTCCCCTCGCACGCTCACCTCCCCCTCGCACGCTCACCTCCCCCTCGCACGCTCACCTCCCCCTCGCACGCTCACCTCCCCCTCGCACACTCACCTCCCCCTCGCACACTCACCTTCCCCTCGCACGCTCACCTCCCCCTCGCACGCTCACCTCCCCTCTCTCACCTCCCCTCTCTCACTCACCTCCCCCTCGCACACTCACCTCTCACCTCCCCCTCGCACACTCACCTCCCCCTCGCACACTCACCTCCCCCTCGCACACTCACCTCCCCCTCGCACACTCACCTCTCACCTCCCCCTCGCACACTCACCTCCCCCTCACACACTCACCTCCCCCTCACACACTCACCTCCCCCTCTCTCACTCACCTCCCTTTCGCACACTCACTTCCCCCTCGCACGCTCACCTCCCCCTCGCACACTCACCTCCCCCTCGCACACTCACCTCCCCCTCGCACACTCACCTCCCCTCGCACACTCACCTCCCCCTCGCACACTCACCTCCCCCTCGCACACTCACCTCCCCCTCGCACACACACCTCCCCTCGCACACTCACCTCCCCCTCGCACTCACCTCCCCCTCGCACGCTCACCTCCCCCTCGCACGCTCACCTTCCCCTCGCACGCTCACCTCCCCTCGCACGCTCACCTCCCCCTCGCACACTCACCTCCCCCTCGCACACTCACCTCCCCCTCGCACACTCACCTCCCCCTCGCACGCTCACCTCCCCCTCTCTCGCTCACCTCCCCCTCGCACACTCACCTCCCCTCGCACACTCACCTCCCCCTCACACACTCACCTCCCCCTCGCACACTCACCTCCCCCTCTCTCACTCACCTCCCCCTCGCACACTCACCTCCCCCTCGCACACTCACCTCTCACCTCCCCCTCGCACACTCACCTCCCCCTCACACACTCACCTCCCCCTCTCTCACTCACCTCCTCTTCGCACACTCACTTCCCCCTCGCACGCTCACCTCCGCCTCGCACACTCACCTCCCCTCGCACACTCACCTCCCCTCGCACACTCACCTCCCCCTCGCACACTCACCTCCCCCTCGCACGCACACCTCCCCTTGCACTCACCTCCCCCTCGCACACTCACCTCCCCTCGCACGCTCACCTCCCCCTCGCACGCTCACCTCCCCCTCGCACGCTCACCTCCCCCTCGCACGCTCACCCCCCCTCGCACACTCACCTCCCCCTCGCACACTCACCTCCCCCTTGAACACTCACCTCTCACCTCCCCCTCGCACACTCACCCCCCCTCACACACTCACCTCCCCCTCTCTCACTCACCTCCCCCTCGCACACTCACCTCCCCTTCGCACACTCACTTCCCCCTCGCACGCTCACCTTCCCCTCGCACGCTCACCTTCCCCTCGCACGCTCACCTCCCCCTTGCACGCTCACCTCCCTTCGCACACTCACTTCCCCCTCGCACGCTCACCTTCCCCTCGCACGCTCACCTCCCCCTCGCACGCTCACCTCCCCCTCGCACACTCACCTCCCCCTTGCACACTCACCTCCCCTTCGCACACTCACTTCCCCCTCGCACGCTCACCTTCCCCTCGCACGCTCACCTCCCCCTCGCACACTCACCTCCGCTCGCACACTCACCTCCCACTCGCACACTCACCTTCCCCTCGCACGCTCACCTCCCCCTCGCACGCTCACCTCCCCCTCGCACGCTCACCTCCCCCTCGCACGCTCCCCTCCCCTCGCACGCTCCCCTCCCCTCGCACGCTCACCTCCCCCTCGCACGCTCACTTCCCCCTCGCACACTCACTTCCCCCTCGCAAACTCACCTCCCCCTCACACACTCACCTTCCCCCCTCACACTCACTTTCTCCCTCACACTCACCTTCCCCTCGCACACTCGCTTCCCCCTCGCACACTCACCTTCCCCTCGCACGCTCACCTCCCCCTCGCACGCTCACCTCCCCCTCGCACGCTCACCTTCCCCTCGCACGCTCACCTTCCCCTCTCACACTCACCTCCACCTCTCTCACTCACCTCCCCCTCGCACACTCCCCTCCCCTTCGCACACTCACTTCCCCCTCGCACGCTCACCTCCCCCTCGCACGCTCACCTCCCCCTCGCACACTCACCTCCCCCTCGCACACTCACCTCCCCTCGCACACTCACCTCCCCCTCGCACACTCACCTCCCCTTTGCACACTCACTTCCCCCTCGCACGCTCACCTTCCCCTCGCACGCTCACCTCCCCCTTGCACGCTCACCTCCCCCTCGCACGCTCACCTCCCCTCGCACACTCACCTTCCCCTCGCACACTCACCTTCCCCTCGCACGCTCCCCTCCCCTCGCACGCTCACCTCTCACCTCACCCTCGCACACTCACCTCCCCCTTGCACACTCACCTCCCCATCGCACACTCACCTCCCCCTCGCACACTCACCTCCCCCTCTCTCACTCACCTCCCCCTCGCACACTCACCTCCCCCTCGCACACTCACCTCTCACCTCCCCCTCGCACACTCACCTCCCCCTCGCACACTCACCTCCCCCTCACACACTCACCTCCCCCTCTCTCACTCACCTCCTCTTCGCACACTCACTTCCCCCTCGCACGCTCACCTCCCCCTCGCACACTCACCTCCCCTCGCACACTCACCTCCCCCTCGCACACTCACCTCCCCTCGCACGCACACCTCCCCTCGCACGCACACCTCCCCCTCGCACTCACCTCCCCCTTGCACGCTCACCTCCCCCTCGCACGCTCACCTCCCCCTCGCACGCTCACCTCCCCCTCGCACGCTCACCTCCCCCTCGCACGCTCACCTCCCCCTCGCACGCTCACCCCCCCTCGCACGCTCACCTCCACCTCGCACACTCACCTCCCCCTCGAACACTCACCTCTCACCTCCCCCTCGCACACTCACCTCCCCCTCACACACTCACCTCCCCCTCTCTCACTCACCTCCCCCTCGCACACTCACCTCCCCTTCGCACACTCACTTCCCCCTCGCACGCTCACCTTCCCCTCGCACGCTCACCTTCCCCTCGCACGCTCACCTCCCCCTCGCACACTCACCTCCCCCTCTCTCACTCACCTCCCCTCGCACACTCACCTCCCCTTCGCACACTCACTTCCCCCTCGCACGCTCACCTTCCCCTCGCACGCTCACCTCCCCCTCGCACACTCACCTCCCCCTCGCACGCTCACCTCCCCTCGCACACTCACCTCCCCCTCGCACACTCACCTCCCCTTCGCACACTCACTTCCTCCTCGCACGCTCACCTTCCCCTCGCACGCTCACCTCCCCTCGCACGCTCACCTCCCCCTCGCACACTCACCTCCCCCTCGCACACTCACCTTCCCCTCGCACGCTCACCCCCCGCACGCTCACCTCCCCCTCGCACGCTCACCTCCCCCTCGCACGCTCACCTCCCCTCTCTCACTCACCTCCCCCTCGCACACTCACCTCTCACCTCACCCTCGCGCACTCACCTCCCCCTCGCACACTCACCTCCCCCTCTCTCACTCACCTCCCCCTCGCACACTCACCTCCCCCTCGCACACTCACCTCTCACCTCCCCCTCGCACACTCACCTCCCCCTCACACACTCACCTCCCCCTCACACACTCACCTCCCCCTCTCTCACTCACCTCCCCCTCTCTCACTCACCTCCCTTTCGCACACTCACTTCCCCCTCGCACGCTCACCTCCCCCTCGCACACTCACCTCCCCCTCGCACACTCACCTCCCCTCGCACACTCACCTCCCCTCGCACACTCACCTCCCCCTTGCACACTCACCTCCCCTTCGCACACTCACTTCCCCCTCGCACGCTCACCTTCCCCTCGCACGCTCACCTCCCCCTCGCACACTCACCTCCGCTCGCACACTCACCTCCCACTCGCACACTCACCTTCCCCTCGCACGCTCACCTCCCCCTCGCACGCTCACCTCCCCCTCGCACGCTCACCTCCCCCTCGCACGCTCCCCTCCCCTCGCACGCTCCCCTCCCCTCGCACGCTCACCTCCCCCTCGCACGCTCACTTCCCCCTCGCACACTCACTTCCCCCTCGCAAACTCACCTCCCCCTCACACACTCACCTTCCCCCCTCACACTCACTTTCTCCCTCACACTCACCTTCCCCTCGCACACTCGCTTCCCCCTCGCACACTCACCTTCCCCTCGCACGCTCACCTCCCCCTCGCACGCTCACCTCCCCCTCGCACGCTCACCTTCCCCTCGCACGCTCACCTTCCCCTCTCACACTCACCTCCACCTCTCTCACTCACCTCCCCCTCGCACACTCCCCTCCCCTTCGCACACTCACTTCCCCCTCGCACGCTCACCTCCCCCTCGCACGCTCACCTCCCCCTCGCACACTCACCTCCCCCTCGCACACTCACCTCCCCTCGCACACTCACCTCCCCCTCGCACACTCACCTCCCCTTTGCACACTCACTTCCCCCTCGCACGCTCACCTTCCCCTCGCACGCTCACCTCCCCCTTGCACGCTCACCTCCCCCTCGCACGCTCACCTCCCCTCGCACACTCACCTTCCCCTCGCACACTCACCTTCCCCTCGCACGCTCCCCTCCCCTCGCACGCTCACCTCTCACCTCACCCTCGCACACTCACCTCCCCCTTGCACACTCACCTCCCCATCGCACACTCACCTCCCCCTCGCACACTCACCTCCCCCTCTCTCACTCACCTCCCCCTCGCACACTCACCTCCCCCTCGCACACTCACCTCTCACCTCCCCCTCGCACACTCACCTCCCCCTCGCACACTCACCTCCCCCTCACACACTCACCTCCCCCTCTCTCACTCACCTCCTCTTCGCACACTCACTTCCCCCTCGCACGCTCACCTCCCCCTCGCACACTCACCTCCCCCTCGCACACTCACCTCCCCTCGCACGCACACCTCCCCTCGCACGCACACCTCCCCCTCGCACTCACCTCCCCCTTGCACGCTCACCTCCCCCTCGCACGCTCACCTCCCCCTCGCACGCTCACCTCCCCCTCGCACGCTCACCTCCCCCTCGCACGCTCACCTCCCCCTCGCACGCTCACCCCCCCTCGCACGCTCACCTCCACCTCGCACACTCACCTCCCCCTCGAACACTCACCTCTCACCTCCCCCTCGCACACTCACCTCCCCCTCACACACTCACCTCCCCCTCTCTCACTCACCTCCCCCTCGCACACTCACCTCCCCTTCGCACACTCACTTCCCCCTCGCACGCTCACCTTCCCCTCGCACGCTCACCTTCCCCTCGCACGCTCACCTCCCCCTCGCACGCTCACCTCCCCCTCTCTCACTCACCTCCCCTCGCACACTCACCTCCCCTTCGCACACTCACTTCCCCCTCGCACGCTCACCTTCCCCTCGCACGCTCACCTCCCCCTCGCACACTCACCTCCCCCTCGCACGCTCACCTCCCCTCGCACACTCACCTCCCCCTCGCACACTCACCTCCCCTTCGCACACTCACTTCCTCCTCGCACGCTCACCTTCCCCTCGCACGCTCACCTCCCCTCGCACGCTCACCTCCCCCTCGCACACTCACCTCCCCCTCGCACACTCACCTTCCCCTCGCACGCTCACCCCCCGCACGCTCACCTCCCCCTCGCACGCTCACCTCCCCCTCGCACGCTCACCTCCCCTCTCTCACTCACCTCCCCCTCGCACACTCACCTCTCACCTCACCCTCGCGCACTCACCTCCCCCTCGCACACTCACCTCCCCCTCTCTCACTCACCTCCCCCTCGCACACTCACCTCCCCCTCGCACACTCACCTCTCACCTCCCCCTCGCACACTCACCTCCCCCTCACACACTCACCTCCCCCTCACACACTCACCTCCCCCTCTCTCACTCACCTCCCCCTCTCTCACTCACCTCCCTTTCGCACACTCACTTCCCCCTCGCACGCTCACCTCCCCCTCGCACACTCACCTCCCCCTCGCACACTCACCTCCCCTCGCACACTCACCTCCCCTCGCACACTCACCTCCCCTCGCACACTCACCTCCCCCTCGCACACTCACCTCCCCCTCGCACACACACCTCCCCTCGCACACTCACCTCCCCCTCGCACTCACCTCCCCCTCGCACGCTCACCTCCCCCTCGCACGCTCACCTCCCCCTCGCACGCTCACCTCCCCTCGCACGCTCACCTCCCCCTCGCACATTCACCTCCCCCTCGCACACTCACCTCTCACCTCCCCCTCGCACACTCACCTCACCCCTCCCCCTCGCACACTCACCTCCCCCTCGCACACTCACCTCCCACTCGCACACTCACCTTCCCCTCGCACGCTCACCTCCCCCTCGCACGCTCACCTCCCCCTCGCACGCTCACCTCCCCTCGCACGCTCACTTCCCCCTCGCACACTCACTTCCCCCTCGCAAACTCACCTCCCCCTCACACACTCACCTTCCCCCTCACACTCACCTTCCCCTCGCACACTCGCTTCCCCCTCGCACACTCATCTCCCCCTCTCACTCACCTTCCCCTCGCACGCTCACCTTCCCCTCGCACGCTCACCTTCCCGTCGCACGCTCACCTCCCCCTCGCACGCTCACCTCCCCCTCGCACGCTCACCTCCCCCTCGCACGCTCACCTTCCCCTCTCACACTCACCTCCACCTCTCTCACTCACCTCCCCCTCGCACACTCACCTCCCCTTCGCACACTCACTTCCCCCTCGCACGCTCACCTCCCCCTCGCACACTCACCCCCCTCTCTCACTCACCTCCCCCTCGCACGCTCACCTTCCCCTCGCACGCTCACCTTCCCCTCGCACGCTCACCTCCCCCTCGCACGCTCACCTCCCCCTCTCTCACTCACCTCCCCCTCGCACACTCACCTCCCCTTCGCACACTCACCTTCCCCTCGCACGCTCACCTCCCCCTCGCACACTCACCTCCCCCTCGCACACTCACCTCCCCCTCGCACACTCACCTCCCCCTCGCACACTCACCTCCCCCTCGCACACTCACCTCCCACTCGCACACTCACCTTCCCCTCGCACGCTCACCTCCCCCTCGCATACTCACCTCCCCTCGCACACTCACCTCCCCTCGCACGCTCACCTCCCCTCGCACGCTCACCTCCCCCTCGCACGCTCACCTCCCCCTCGCACGCTCACCTCCCCCTCGCACACTCACCTCCCCCTCGCACACTCACCTTCCCCTCGCACGCTCACCTCCCCCTCGCACGCTCACCTCCCCTCTCTCACTCACCTCCCCCTCGCACACTCACCTCTCACCTCACCCTCGCACACTCACCTCCCCCTCGCACACTCACCTCCCCCTCGCACACTCACCTCCCCCTCTCTCACTCACCTCCCCCTCGCACACTCACCTCCCCCTCGCACACTCACCTCTCACCTCCCCCTCGCACACTCACCTCCCCCTCACACACTCACCTCCCCCTCTCTCACTCACCTCCCTTTCGCACACTCACTTCCCCCTCGCACGCTCACCTCCCCCTCGCACACTCACCTCCCCCTCGCACACTCACCTCCCCCTCGCACACTCACCTCCCCTCGCACACTCACCTCCCCTCGCACACTCACCTCCCCCTCGCACACTCACCTCCCCCTCGCACACTCACCTCCCCCTCGCACTCACCTCCCCCTCGCACGCTCACCTCCCCCTCGCACGCTCACCTCCCCCTCGCACGCTCACCTCCCCCTCGCACGCTCACCTCCCCCTTGCACATTCACCTCCCCCTCGCACACTCACCTCTCACCTCCCCCTCGCACACTCACCTCACCCCTCCCCCTCGCACACTCACCTCCCCCTCGCACACTCACCTCCCACTCGCACACTCACCTTCCCCTCGCACGCTCACCTCCCCCTCGCACGCTCACCTCCCCCTCGCACGCTCACCTCCCCTCGCACGCTCACTTCCCCCTCGCACACTCACTTCCCCCTCGCAAACTCACCTCCCCCTCACACACTCACCTTCCCCCTCACACTCACCTTCCCCTCGCACACTCGCTTCGCCCTCGCACACTCACCTCCCCCTCTCACTCACCTTCCCCTCGCACGCTCACCTTCCCCTCGCACGCTCACCTTCCCGTCGCACGCTCACCTCCCCCTCGCACGCTCACCTCCCCCTCTCTCACTCACCTCCCCCTCGCACACTCACCTCCCCCTCGCACACTCACCTCTCACCTCCCCCTCGCACACTCACCTCCCCCTCACACACTCACCTCCCCCTCACACACTCACCTCCCCCTCTCTCACTCACCTCCCTTTCGCACACTCACTTCCCCCTCGCACGCTCACCTCCCCCTCGCACACTCACCTCCCCCTCGCACACTCACCTCCCCCTCGCACACTCACCTCCCCTCGCACACTCACCTCCCCTCGCACACTCACCTCCCCCTCGCACACTCACCTCCCCCTCGCACACTCACCTCCCCCTCGCACTCACCTCCCCCTCGCACGCTCACCTCCCCCTCGCACGCTCACCTCCCCCTCGCACGCTCACCTCCCCCTTGCACATTCACCTCCCCCTCGCACACTCACCTCTCACCTCCCCCTCGCACACTCACCTCACCCCTCCCCCTCGCACACTCACCTCCCCCTCGCACACTCACCTCCCACTCGCACGCTCACCTTCCCCTCGCACGCTCACCTCCCCCTCGCACGCTCACCTCCCCCTCGCACGCTCACCTCCCCTCGCACGCTCACTTCCCCCTCGCACACTCACCTCCCCCTCGCACACTCACCTCCCCCTCACACACTCACCTTCCCCCTCACACTCACCTTCCCCTCGCACACTCGCTTCCCCCTCGCACACTCACCTCCCCCTCTCACTCAACTTCCCCTCGCACGCTCACCTTCCCCTCGCACGCTCACCTTCCCGTCGCACGCTCACCTCCCCCTCGCACGCTCACCTCCCCCTCGCACGCTCACCTCCCCCTCGCACGCTCACCTTCCCCTCACACTCACCTCCACCTCTCTCACTCACCTCCCCCTCGCACACTCACCTCCCCTTCGCACACTCACTTCCCCCTCGCACGCTCACCTCCCCCTCGCACACTCACCCCCCTCTCTCACTCACCTCCCCCTCGCACGCTCACCTTCCCCTCGCACGCTCACCTTCCCCTCGCACGCTCACCTCCCCCTCGCACGCTCACCTCCCCCTCTCACTCACCTACCCCTCGCACACTCACCTCCCCTTCGCACACTCACCTTCCCCTCGCACGCTCACCTCCCCCTCGCACGCTCACCTCCCCCTCGCACGCTCACCTCCCCCTCGCACACTCACCTCCCCCTTGCACACTCACCTTCCCCTCGCACGCTCACCTCCCCCTCGCACACTCACCTCCCCCTCGCACACTCACCTTCCCCTCGCACGCTCACCTCCCCCTCGCACGCTCACCTCCCCTCGCACGCTCACCTCCCCTCGCACGCTCACCTCCCCCTCGCACGCTCACTTCCCCCTCGCACACTCACTTCCCCCTCGCAAACTCACCTCCCCCTCACACACTCACCTTCCCCCCTCACACTCACTTTCCCCCCACACTCACTTTCCCCCTCACACTCAACTTCCCCTCGCACACTCGCTTCCCCCTCGCACACTCACCTTCCCCTCGCACGCTCACCTCACCCTCGCACGCTCACCTCCCCCTCGCACGCTCACCTTCCCCTCGCACGCTCACCTTCCCCTCTCACACTCACCTCCACCTCTCTCACTCACCTCACCCTCGCACACTCCCCTCCCCTTCGCACACTCACTTCCCCCTCGCACGCTCACCTCCCCCTCGCACGCTCACCTCCCCCTCGCACACTCACCTCCCCCTCGCACACTCACCTCCCCTCGCACACTCACCTCCCCCTCGCACACTCACCTTCCCCTCGCACACTCACCTTCCCCTCGCACGCTCCCCTCCCCTCGCACGCTCACCTCTCACCTCACCCTCGCACACTCACCTCCCCCTTGCACACTCACCTCCCCATCGCACACTCACCTCCCCCTCGCACACTCACCTCCCCCTCTCTCACTCACCTCCCCCTCGCACACTCACCTCCCCCTCGCACACTCACCTCTCACCTCCCCCTCGCACACTCACCTCCCCCTCGCACACTCACCTCCCCCTCGCACACTCACCTCCCCCTCACACACTCACCTCCCCCTCTCTCACTCACCTCCTCTTCGCACACTCACTTCCCCCTCGCACGCTCACCTCCCCCTCGCACACTCACCTCCCCTCGCACACTCACCTCCCCCTCGCACACTCACCTCCCCCTCGCACGCACACCTCCCCTCGCACGCACACCTCCCCTCGCACTCACCTCCCCCTCGCACTCACCTCCCCCTCGCACGCTCACCTCCCCTCGCACGCTCACCTCCCCCTCGCACGCTCACCTCCCCCTCGCACGCTCACCTCCCCCTCGCACGCTCACCTCCCCCTCGCACGCTCACCCCCCCTCGCACGCTCACCTCCCCCTCGAACACTCACCTCTCACCTCCCCCTCGCACACTCACCTCCCCCTCACACACTCACCTCCCCCTCTCTCACTCACCTCCCCCTCGCACACTCACCTCCCCTTCGCACACTCACTTCCCCCTCGCACGCTCACCTTCCCCTCGCACGCTCACCTTCCCCTCGCACGCTCACCTTCCCCTCGCACGCTCACCTCCCCCTCGCACGCTCACCTCCCCCTCTCTCACTCACCTCCCCTCACACACTCACCTCCCCTTCGCACGCTCACTTCCCCCTCGCACGCTCACCTTCCCCTCGCACGCTCACCTCCCCCTCGCACACTCACCTCCCCCTCGCACACTCACCTCCCCTCGCACACTCACCTCCCCCTCGCACACTCACCTCCCCTTCGCACACTCACTTCCTCCTTGCACGCTCACCTTCCCCTCGCACGCTCACCTCCCCTCGCACGCTCACCTCCCCCTCGCACACTCACCTCCCCCTCGCACACTCACCTTCCCCTCGCACGCTCACCCCCCGCACGCTCACCTCCCCCTCGCACGCTCACCTCCCCCTCGCACGCTCACCTCCCCTCTCTCACTCACCTCCCCCTCGCACACTCACCTCTCACCTCACCCTCGCACACTCACCTCCCCCTCGCACACTCACCTCCCCCTCTCTCTCTCACCTCCCCCTCGCACACTCACCTCCCCCTCGCACACTCACCTCTCACCTCCCCCTCGCACACTCACCTCCCCCTCACACACTCACCTCCCCCTCACACACTCACCTCCCCCTCTCTCACTCACCTCCCTTTCGCACACTCACTTCCCCCTCGCACGCTCACCTCCCCCTCGCACACTCACCTCCCCCTCGCACACTCACCTCCCCTCGCACACTCACCTCCCCTCGCACACTCACCTCCCCCTCGCACACTCACCTCCCCCTCGCACACTCACCTCCCCCTCGCACACACACCTCCCCTCGCACACTCACCTCCCCCTCGCACTCACCTCCCCCTCGCACGCTCACCTCCCCCTCGCACGCTCACCTCCCCCTCGCACGCTCACCTCCCCCTCGCACGCTCACCTCCCCCTTGCACATTCACCTCCCCCTCGCACACTCACCTCTCACCTCCCCCTCGCACACTCACCTCACCCCTCCCCCTCGCACACTCACCTTCCCCTCGCACACTCACCTCCCACTCGCACACTCACCTTCCCCTCGCACGCTCACCTCCCCCTCGCACGCTCACCTCCCCCTCGCACGCTCACCTCCCCTCGCACGCTCACTTCCCCCTCGCACACTCACTTCCCCCTCGCAAACTCACCTCCCCCTCACACACTCACCTTCCCCCTCACACTCACCTTCCCCTCGCACACTCGCTTCCCCCTCGCACACTCACCTCCCCCTCTCACTCACCTTCCCCTCGTACGCTCACCTTCCCCTCGCACGCTCACCTCCCCCTCGCACGCTCACCTCCCCCTCGCACGCTCACCTCCCCCTCGCACGCTCACCTTCCCCTCTCACACTCACCTCCACCTCTCTCACTCACCTCCCCCTCGCACACTCACCTCCCCTTCGCACACTCACTTCCCCCTCGCACGCTCACCTCCCCCTCGCACACTCACCCCCCTCTCTCACTCACCTCCCCCTCGCACACTCACCCCCCTCTCTCACTCACATCCCCCTCGCACGCTCACCTTCCCCTCGCACGCTCACCTTCCCCTCGCACGCTCACCTCACCCTCGCACACTCACCTCCCCCTCGCACACTCACCTCCCCCTCTCTCACTCACCTCCCCCTCGCACACTCACCTCCCCCTCGCACACTCACCTCTCACCTCCCCCTCGCACACTCACCTCCCCCTCACACACTCACCTCCCCCTCTCTCACTCACCTCCCCTTCGCACGCTCACTTCCCCCTCGCACGCTCACCTCCCCCTCGCACACTCCCCTCCCCTCGCACACTCACCTCCCCTCGCACACTCACCTCCCCCTCGCACACTCACCTCCCCCTCGCACACACACCTCCCCTCGCACACTCACCTCCCCCTCGCACTCACCTCCCCCTCGCACACTCACCTCCCCCTCGCACGCTCACCTCCCCCTCGCACGCTCACCTCCCCCTCGCACGCTCACCTCCCCCTTGCACATTCACCTCCCCCTCGCACACTCACCTCTCCCCTCCCCCTCGCACACTCACCTCTCACCTCCCCCTCGCACACTCACCTCACCCCTCCCCCTCGCACACTCACCTCCCCTCGCACACTCACCCCCCCTCGCACACTCACCTCCCCCTCGCACACTCACCTCCCCCTTGAACACTCACCTCTCATCTCCCCCTCGCACACTCACCCCCCCTCACACACTCACCTCCCCCTCTCTCACTCACCTCCCCCTCGCACACTCACCTCCCCTTCGCACGCTCACTTCCCCCTCGCACGCTCACCTTCCCCTCGCACGCTCACCTTCCCCTCGCACGCTCACCTCCCCCTCGCACGCTCACCTCCCTTCGCACTCTCACTTCCCCCTCGCACGCTCACCTTCCCCTCGCACGCTCACCTCCCCCTCGCACGCTCACCTCCCCCTCGCACACTCACCTCCCCCTTGCACACTCACCTCCCCTTCGCACACTCACTTCCCCCTCGCACGCTCACCTTCCCCTCGCACGCTCACCTCCCCCTCGCACACTCACCTCCCCCTCGCACACTCACCTTCCCCTCGCACGCTCACCTCCCCCTCGCACGCTCACCTCCCCCTCGCACGCTCACCTCCCCTCGCACGCTCACCTCCCCCTCGCACGCTCACTTCCCCCTCGCACACTCACTTCCCCCTCGCAAACTCACCTCCCCCTCACACACTCACCTTCCCCCCTCACACTCACTTTCCCCCTCACACTCACTTTCCCCCTCACACTCAACTTCCCCTCGCACACTCGCTTCCCCCTCGCACACTCACCTTCCCCTCGCACGCTCACCTCACCCTCGCACGCTCACCTCCCCCTCGCACGCTCACCTTCCCCTCGCACGCTCACCTTCCCCTCTCACACTCACCTCCACCTCTCTCACTCACCTCACCCTCGCACACTCCCCTCCCCTTCGCACACTCACTTCCCCCTCGCACGCTCACCTCCCCCTCGCACGCTCACCTCCCCCTCGCACACTCACCTCCCCCTCGCACACTCACCTCCCCTCGCACACTCACCTCCCCCTCGCACACTCACCTCCCCTTTGCACACTCACTTCCCCCTCGCACGCTCACCTTCCCCTCGCACGCTCACCTCCCCCTTGCACGCTCACCTCCCCCTCGCACGCTCACCTCCCCTCGCACACTCACCTTCCCCTCGCACACTCACCTTCCCCTCGCACGCTCCCCTCCCCTCGCACGCTCACCTCTCACCTCACCCTCGCACACTCACCTCCCCCTTGCACACTCACCTCCCCATCGCACACTCACCTCCCCCTCGCACACTCACCTCCCCCTCTCTCACTCACCTCCCCCTCGCACACTCACCTCCCCCTCGCACACTCACCTCTCACCTCCCCCTCGCACACTCACCTCCCCCTCGCACACTCACCTCCCCCTCGCACACTCACCTCCCCCTCACACACTCACCTCCCCCTCTCTCACTCACCTCCTCTTCGCACACTCACTTCCCCCTCGCACGCTCACCTCCCCCTCGCACACTCACCTCCCCTCGCACACTCACCTCCCCCTCGCACACTCACCTCCCCCTCGCACGCACACCTCCCCTCGCACGCACACCTCCCCCTCGCACTCACCTCCCCCTCGCACGCTCACCTCCCCTCGCACGCTCACCTCCCCCTCGCACGCTCACCTCCCCCTCGCACGCTCACCTCCCCCTCGCACGCTCACCCCCCCTCGCACGCTCACCTTCCCCTCGCACGCTCACCTCCCCCTCGCACACTCACCTCCCCCTCTCTCACTCACCTCCCCTCACACACTCACCTCCCCTTCGCACGCTCACTTCCCCCTCGCACGCTCACCTTCCCCTCGCACGCTCACCTCCCCCTCGCACACTCACCTCCCCCTCGCACACTCACCTCCCCTCGCACACTCACCTCCCCCTCGCACACTCACCTCCCCTTCGCACACTCACTTCCTCCTCGCACGCTCACCTTCCCCTCGCACGCTCACCTCCCCTCGCACGCTCACCTCCCCCTCGCACACTCACCTCCCCCTCGCACACTCACCTTCCCCTCGCACGCTCACCCCCCGCACGCTCACCTCCCCCTCGCACGCTCACCTCCCCCTCGCACGCTCACCTCCCCTCTCTCACTCACCTCCCCCTCGCACACTCACCTCACCCTCGCACACTCACCTCCCCCTCGCACACTCACCTCCCCCTCTCTCTCTCACCTCCCCCTCGCACACTCACCTCCCCCTCGCACACTCACCTCTCACCTCCCCCTCGCACACTCACCTCCCCCTCACACACTCACCTCCCCCTCACACACTCACCTCCCCCTCTCTCACTCACCTCCCTTTCGCACACTCACTTCCCCCTCGCACGCTCACCTCCCCCTCGCACACTCACCTCCCCCTCGCACACTCACCTCCCCTCGCACACTCACCTCCCCTCGCACACTCACCTCCCCCTCGCACACTCACCTCCCCCTCGCACTCACCTCCCCCTCGCACACACACCTCCCCTCGCACACTCACCTCCCCCTCGCACTCACCTCCCCCTCGCACGCTCACCTCCCCCTCGCACGCTCACCTCCCCCTCGCACGCTCACCTCCCCCTCGCACGCTCACCTCCCCCTTGCACATTCACCTCCCCCTCGCACACTCACCTCTCACCTCCCCCTCGCACACTCACCTCTCACCTCCCCCTCGCACACTCACCTCACCCCTCCCCCTCGCACACTCACCTCCCCCTCGCACACTCACCTCCCACTCGCACACTCACCTTCCCCTCGCACGCTCACCTCCCCCTCGCACGCTCACCTCCCCCTCGCACGCTCACCTCCCCTCGCACGCTCACTTCCCCCTCGCACACTCACTTCCCCCTCGCAAACTCACCTCCCCCTCACACACTCACCTTCCCCCTCACACTCACCTTCCCCTCGCACACTCGCTTCCCCCTCGCACACTCACCTCCCCCTCTCACTCACCTTCCCCTCGCACGCTCACCTTCCCCTCGCACGCTCACCTCCCCCTCGCACGCTCACCTCCCCCTCGCACGCTCACCTCCCCCTCGCACGCTCACCTTCCCCTCTCACACTCACCTCCACCTCTCTCACTCACCTCCCCCTCGCACACTCACCTCCCCTTCGCACACTCACTTCCCCCTCGCACGCTCACCTCCCCCTCGCACACTCACCCCCCTCTCTCACTCACCTCCCCCTCGCACACTCACCCCCCTCTCTCACTCACATCCCCCTCGCACGCTCACCTTCCCCTCGCACGCTCACCTTCCCCTCGCACGCTCACCTCCCCCTCGCACGCTCACCTCCCCCTCTCTCACTCACCTCCCCCTCGCACACTCACCTCCCCTTCGCACACTCACCTTCCCCTCGCACGCTCACCTCCCCCTCGCACACTCACATCCCCCTTGCACACTCACCTCCCCCTCGCACACTCACCTCCCCCTCGCACACTCACCTCCCACTCGCACACTCACCTCCCCCTCGCACACTCACCTCCCCTCGCACGCTCACCTCCCCTCGCACGCTCACCTCCCCCTCGCACGCTCACCTCCCCCTTGCACGCTCACCTCCCCCTCGCACGCTCACCTCCCCCTCGCACGCTCACCTCCCCTCGCACGCTCACCTCCCCCTCGCACACTCACCTCCCCCTCGCACACTCACCTCCCCCTCGCACGCTCACCTCCCCCTCGCACGCTCACCTCCCCCTCGCACACTCACCTCCCCCTCGCACACTCACCTCCCCCTCGCACACTCACCTCCCCCTCTCTCACTCACCTCCCCCTCGCACACTCACCTCCCCCTCGCACACTCACCTCTCACCTCCCCCTCGCACACTCACCTCCCCCTCACACACTCACCTCCCCCTCTCTCACTCACCTCCTCTTCGCACACTCACTTCCCCCTCGCACGCTCACCTCCGCCTCGCACACTCACCTCCCCTCGCACACTCACCTCCCCTCGCACACTCACCTCCCCCTCGCACACTCACCTCCCCCTCGCACGCACACCTCCCCTTGCACTCACCTCCCCCTCGCACACTCACCTCCCCTCGCACGCTCACCTCCCCCTCGCACGCTCACCTCCCCCTCGCACGCTCACCTCCCCCTTGCACATTCACCTCCCCTCGCACACTCACCTCTCCCCTCCCCCTCGCACACTCACCTCACCCCTCCCCTCGCACACTCACCTCACCCCTCCCCTCGCACACTCACCTCCCCCTCGCACACTCACCCCCCCCGCACACTCACCTCCCCCTCGCACACTCACCTCCCCCTCGAACACTCACCTCTCACCTCCCCCTCGCACACTCACCCCCCCTCACACACTCACCTCCCCCTCTCTCACTCACCTCCTCTTCGCACACTCACTTCCCCTCGCACGCTCACCTCCCCCTCGCACACTCACCTCCCCTCGCACACTCACCTCCCCCTCGCACACTCACCTCCCCTTCGCACACTCACTTCCTCCTCGCACGCTCCCCTCCCCTCGCACGCTCACCTCCCCCTCGCACGCTCACCTCCCCCTCGCACGCTCACCTCCCCCTCGCACGCTCACCTCCCCTCGCACGCTCACCTCCCCTCTCTCACTCACCTCACCCTCGCACACTCACCTCTCACCTCACCCTCGCACACTCACCTCCCCCTCGCACACTCACCTCCCCCTCGCACACTCACCTCCCCCTCGCACACTCACCTCTCACCTCCCCCTCGCACACTCACCTCCCCCTCGCACACTCACCTCCCCCTCACACACTCACCTCCCCCTCACACACTCACCTCCCCCTCTCTCACTCACCTCCCCTTCGCACACTCACTTCCCCCTCGCACGCTCACCTTCCCCTCGCACGCTCACCTTCCCCTCGCACGCTCACCTTCCCCTCGCACGCTCACCTCCCCCTCGCACGCTCACCTCCCCCTCTCTCACTCCCCTCCCCTCGCACACTCACCTCCCCTTCACACACTCACTTCCCCCTCGCACGCTCACCTTCCCCTCGCACGCTCACCTCCCCCTCGCACACTCACCTCCCCCTCGCACACTCACCTCCCCCTCGCACACTCACCTCCCCTTCGCACACTCACTTCCTCCTCGCACGCTCCCCTCCCCTCGCACGCTCACCTCCCCCTCGCACGCTCACCTCCCCCTCGCACGCTTACCTCCCCCTCGCACGCTCACCTCACCCTCGCACACTCACCTCTCACCTCACCCTCGCACACTCACCTCCCCCTCGCACACTCACCTCCCCCTCTCTCACTCACCTCCCCCTCGCACACTCACCTCACCCTCGCACACTCACCTCTCACCTCCCCCTCGCACACTCACCTCCCCCTCGCACACTCACCTCCCCCTCGCACACTCACCTCCCCCTCGCACACTCACCTCCCCCTCACACACTCACCTCCCCCTCTCTCACTCACCTCCCCTTCGCACACTCACTTCCCCCTCGCACACTCACCTCCCCCTCGCACACTCACCTCCCCTCGCACACTCACCTCCCCTCGCACACTCACCTCCCCCTCGCACACTCACCTCCCCCTCGCACACACACCTCCCCTCGCACACTCACCTCCCCCTCGCACTCACCTCCCCCTCGCACGCTCACCTCCCCCTTGCACATTCACCTCCCCCTCGCACACTCACCTCTCCCCTCCCCCTCGCACACTCACCTCTCACCTCCCCCTCGCGCACTCACCTCACCCCTCCCCCTCGCACACTCACCTCCCCTCGCACACTCACCCCCCCTCGCACACTCACCTCCCCCTCGCACACTCAACTCCCCCTCGAACACTCACCTCTCACCTCCCCCTCGCACACTCACCCCCACTCACACACTCACCTCCCCCTCTCTCACTCACCTCCCCCTCGCACACTCACCTCCCCTTCGCACACTCACTTCCCCCTCGCACGCTCACCTTCCCCTCGCACGCTCACCTTCCCCTCGCACGCTCACCTCCCCCTCGCACGCTCACCTCCCCCTCTCTCACTCACCTCCCCCTCGCACACTCACCTCCCCTTCGCACACTCACCTTCCCCTCGCACGCTCACCTCCCCCTCGCACACTCACCTCCCCCTCGCACACTCACCTCCCCCTCGCACGCTCACCTTCCCCTCGCACGCTCACCTTCCCCTTGCACGCTCACCTTCCCCTCTCACGCTCTCCTTCCCCTCTCACGCTCACCTTCCCGTCTCACGCTCACCTTCCCCTCTCACTCACCTCCCCCCTCATGTGCCCGCGTACTCCACTCTTTCTCCCGGTTCAGGCCGTCCTCCCCCTTTCCCAGAAGCCTGCAGGGTTTGTCCGCCGGTCCAGGGCGTCGAGGGCTGCCCGAGATGCCCCCACCACCTGGCGCCCTCTCTCTCGAGTTCTGTCCTGAGACCCCGTCGTGCCATCTCACCCCTGTCCGTGCTTTCCCTGAGGCCGACCTCTGCAGCGTGAGCCGGTCTTGTCCCGTTCCCCCTCCCACCCCCCCCCCGGGAGACCCCCGCGGATTCCAGTTTGGGATGCACTGAGCCCGTCTGTTTGGGTGGTGACCGTTCCGCTGTCTCTCTCCCTCCACAGTTTGACCCTGTCGCTTACCGGCTGGAACCCATGATTGTGCCGGACCTGGAATTGGAGCCGATGTTGATTCCTCATCACAAGGGCAGGAAGAGAATGCACCTGGGTAAGGGAGCGCCCGCCCTGCCTGTCCCACACTCTCGGTGTTTAAACCAGAGCGAGACCTGACCAGTCCGTGGTTTCCTATCCCTCCTCACCGTCGGGTTTGGCCTGTGTCCAGGGTTCGGATCGATCCAGGGAAAGTATCTCGTTACAAATGTACAATTGAAGGAGGCTGTTTGGCCGTCGTGACTTTGCCTGACCCGTGCAAAGCACCAGCCAAATACCATTGAAGGTTCCTCTCTGCCGGGGGGGGGCCCTGTGGCCATCTCGGCTCCGTGTTGTCTGAGCAAAGAGGAGGACGTGTCCGCGGGTCGTTGTGAATGACATCAATGGCCAGGAGCCCTGTTCTCAACCCATTCCATCGAGGCCCAACACTCGAGAGTGGGCAGTGCTGCGAAGGAATTAAATGCCCCTTTGACGAGAGAATGGGTGTCTGTCAAACCCTGAGCTGAAAAACCCGTTAGTTCGCGAAACACTGGATCGGAAATGCAGATTTATCCTTCGTCTCTGGAAACGAACACGAGTCGAGATCCCTTCCCCACTTACTTTCTTTCTTTCTATTCAAACAGAACTGAAGGACAGTCTGACGCGGATGGGTTCCGATTTAAAGAATGGTTTGTTCTGCTCCCTGAGGAATGCCTGGCAGTCGTTTACCCGGTCGCCCACGCCACAGCTACTGCCGGACCCGAGCGCCATGGGGCCCCAAGGCAGTGAGCCGTCGGTCAAGGACAAGCAAGGTGAGGCGGACCCCCTCTGCTCCTAACCCCCCCCCCGCCCCCAGCACCGCTGCACCCTCACTCACCCCCCCCAGCACCGCCACACCCTCACTCACCCCCCCCCCCACCGCACCCTCACTCACCCCCCCCCACCGCCGCACCCTCACTCACCCCCCCCCCACCGCCGCACCCTCACTCACCCCCCCCAGCACCGCTGCACCCTCACTCACCCCCCCCAGCGTCACCGCCCCTCACTCCCATCGCGTCCTGAACCCGCGGCTCCACGTTCAGGGTAACGGAATGTTCCGGCACAGCGGGGACTGACGTGCGAGGCGAGATTGAGTCGGTTAGGATTGTACGCGCTGGGGTTCAGAAGAATGAGGGGGGGGGCTGTCATAGAAACCTATAAAATTCTCACAGGACTGGACAGGGTAGATGCAGGAAGGATGTTCCCGATGGTGGGGGGGGGTCCAGAGACAGGGGTCACAGTCTGAGGAGACGGGGGAGACCATTTAGGACGGAGAGGGGGAGACATTTCTTCACCCAGAGAGTGGTGAGCCTGTGAAATTCACTCCCACAGGAAGCAGTTGAGGCCAAAACATTGCACGTGTTCCAGATACAGCACTTGGCATGAGGGGGATTAAAGGATATGGGGGAGGCGGGATTAGGCTGTTGATGATCAGCCACGATCACACTGAATGGCGGAGCAGGGCCCGAGGGCCCAAAAAGCCTCTTCCTCCTATTTTCGGTGTGGGAGAAGGATTAGAACTCCCCTCTCTTGTCTGGCGGTGTCTCTGCTCATTCTTTGCCAGCTCCTCGGGAGGGCCGGTGTGTGTGTGTGTTAATTGGGCTGGGTTGACGATACTGTGCAGCAGCAGTGTCGCAGCCCGGGGCCGTGTGTTGTTCCAGTACCCAAGGGAGTGCAGCCTGGTCAGTGGCGCCTGTTTGAGGGGCAGGGAGCTCTCACTGTATCCTGCTGCATGGGTTTGCTTTGGGAACACCACATGGCCAGGACTGGAACGGAGACAGTGTCGCTGTTCCCTGGACAATGCGATTCCCTGCTCCCCCACCCACCTGCCCTGGCACCGTCCCGTGGGCCTGACAGGCTCCAAGGATCGACAGCAAAGGACCGTGGATAAATGGCACCAGTGCCAGCTCTGGAGTGCTGCTTCTCTGACCCGGTACAGCTGGCACTGAGCTTGCCACCTCGTAGCCGACCTCCGCAAAGATTGCCTCTGTCCACTCCAGTAACATTTCTGAACTTCCCTGCTGTCCGAGCTCATCAGCTACGGGAGTCCTCACCCATTCCATTACTTCCCCCATCCACACATTCTGATTGATGTCCACCACGATCCCGGACACCCCCTGTGATCACTGAGTTACACTGGATCCCGGACACCCCCTGTGATCACTGAGCTACACTGGATCCCGGACACCCCCTGTGATCACTGAGTTACACTGGATTCCCCTCACCCCCTGTGATCACTGAGTTACACTGGATTCCCCTCACCCCCTGTGATCACTGAGCTACACTGGATCCCGGACACCCCCTGTGATCACTGAGCTACACTGGATCCCGGACACCCCCTGTGATCACTGACCTACACTGGATCCCAGACACCCCCTGTGATCACTGACCTACACTGGATCCCCGACACCCCCTGTGATCACTGAGCTACACTGGATCCCGGACACCCCCTGTGATCACTGACGTACACTGGATCCCCCTCACCCCCTGTGATCACTGACCTACACTGGATCCCGGACACCCCCTGTGATCACTGACCTACACTGGATCCCGGACACCCCCTGTGATCACTGACCTACACTGGATCCCGGACACCCCCTGTGATCACTGACCTACACTGGATCCCGGACACCCCCTGTGATCACTGACCTACACTGGATCCCGGACACCCCCTGTGATCACGGACCTACACTGGACCCCGGACACCCCCTATGCTCACTGACCTACACTGGATCCCGGTCACCCCCTGTGATCACGGACCTACACTGGATCCCGGACACCCCCTGTGATCACTGACCTACACTGGATCCCGGACACCCCCTGTGATCACTGAGCTACACTGGATCCCCCTCGCCCCCTGTGATCACTGAGCTACACTGGATCCCGGACACCCCTATGCTCACTGACCTACACTGGATCCTGGACACCCCCTGTGATCACGGACCTACACTGGATCCCGGACACCCCCTGTGATCACTGATCTACACTGGATCCCGGACACCCCCTGTGATCACTGGCCTACACTGGATCCCGGACACCCCCTGTGATCACTGAGCTACACTGGATCCCGGACAGCCCCTGTGATCACTGACCTACACTGGATCCCGGACACCCCCTGTGATCACGGACCTACACTGGATCCCGGACACCCCCTGTGATCACTGACCTACACTGGATCCCGGACACCCCCTGTGATCACTGAGCTACACTGGATCCCCCTCGCCCCCTGTGATCACTGACCTACACTGGATCCCGGACACCCCCTGTGCTCACTGACCTACACTGGATCCCGGACACCTCCTGTGATCACTGACCTACACTGGATCCCGGAGACCCCCTGTGATCATTGACCTACACTGGATCCTGGACACCCCCTGTGATCACGGACCTACACTGGATCCCGGACACCCCCTGTGATCACTGACCTACACTGGATTCCCCTCACCCCCTGCGATCACTGACCTACACTGGATCTCGGACACCCCCTGTGATCACTTAGCTACACTGGATCCCCCTTGCCCCCTGTGATCACTGACTTACACTGGATCCCGGACACCCCCTGTGATCACTGACCTACACTGGATCCCGGACACCCCCTGTGATCACGGACCTACACTGGACCCCGGACACCCCCTATGCTCACTGACCTACACTGGATCCCGGTCACCCCCTGTGATCACGGACCTACACTGGATCCCGGACACCCCCTGTGATCACTGACCTACACTGGATCCCGGACACCCCCTGTGATCACTGAGCTACACTGGATCCCCCTCGCCCCCTGTGATCACTGAGCTACACTGGATCCCGGACACCCCTATGCTCACTGACCTACACTGGATCCTGGACACCCCCTGTGATCACGGACCTACACTGGATCCCGGACACCCCCTGTGATCACTGATCTACACTGGATCCCGGACACCCCCTGTGATCACTGGCCTACACTGGATCCCGGACACCCCCTGTGATCACTGAGCTACACTGGATCCCGGACAGCCCCTGTGATCACTGACCTACACTGGATCCCGGACACCCCCTGTGATCACGGACCTACACTGGATCCCGGACACCCCCTGTGATCACTGACCTACACTGGATCCCGGACACCCCCTGTGATCACTGAGCTACACTGGATCCCCCTCGCCCCCTGTGATCACTGACCTACACTGGATCCCGGACACCCCCTATGCTCACGGACCTACACTGGATCCCGGACACCTCCTGTGATCACTGACCTACACTGGATCCCGGAGACCCCCTGTGATCATTGACCTACACTGGATCCTGGACACCCCCTGTGATCACGGACCTACACTGGATCCCGGACACCCCCTGTGATCACTGACCTACACTGGATCCCCCTCGCCCCCTGTGATCACTGAGCTACACTGGATCCCGGACACCCCCTGTGATCACTGACCTACACTGGATCCCGGACACCCCCTGTGATCACTGAGCTACACTGGATCCCCCTCGCCCCCTGTGATCACTGAGCTACACTGGATCCCGGACACCCCCTGTGATCACTGACCTACACTGGATCCCGGACACCCCCTGTGATCACTGAGCTACATTTGAATCCCCCACGCCCCCTGTGATCACTGAGCTACACTGGATCCCGGACACCCCCTGTGATCACTGAGCTACACTGGATTCCCCTCGCCCCCTGTGATCACTGAGCTACACTGGATCACCCTCGCCCCCTGTGATCACTGACGTACACTGGATCCCCCTCACCCCCTGTGATCACTGACCTACACTGGATCCCGGACACCCCCTTTGATCACTGACCTACACTGGATCCCGGACACCCCCTGTGATCACTGACCTACACTGGATCCCTGACACCCCCTGTGATCGCTGACCTACACTGGATCCCGGACACCCCCTGTGATCACTGGCCTACACTGGATCCCGCTCGCCCCCTGTGATCACTGGCCTACACTGGATCCCGCTCGCCCCCCCAGGATCACTGACCTCCACTGATTCCCGCTCGCCCCACCCCAGGATCACTGACCTTCACTGGATCCCGCTCGCCCCCCCCCCCAGGATCACTGACCTTCACTGGATCCCCCTCACCCCCTGTGATCACTGACCTACACTGGATCCCCCTCACCCCCTGTGAACACTGGCCTACACTGGATCCCCCTCGCCCCCCCCCAGGATCACTGACCTTCACTGATTCCCGCTCGCACCACCCCAGGATCACTGACCATCACTGGATCCCCCTCACCCACTGTGATAACTGACCTTCACTGGATCCCCCTCACCCCCTGTGGTCACTGAGCTACACTGGATCCTGCTCGCCCCCCCCAGGGTCACTGAGCTACACTGGATCCCGCTTGCCCCCCCCAGGATCACTGAGCTACACTGGATCCCGCTCACCCCCCCAGCATCACTGACCTTCACTTGATCCCCCTCACCCCGAGTGGTCACTGAGCTACACTGGATCCCGCTTGCCCCCCCCCCGGATCACTGACCTTCACTGGGTCCCGCTTGCCCCTCCACCCAGAGTCACTGAGCTACACTGGATCCTGCTCGTGCCCCCCCAGGATCACTGAGCTACACTGGATCCCGCTCGTGCCCCCCCCCAGGATCACTGACCTTCACTGGATCCCGGTCGCCCCCCCACGGGGTCACTGAGCTATACTGGATCCCGCTCGTGCCCCCCCCAGGATCACTGGCCTTCACTGGATCTCCCTCACCCCCAATGGTCACTGAGCTACACTGGATGCCGCTTACCCCCCCAGGATCACTGACCTTCACTGGATCCTGCTCGCCCCCTGTGATCACTGACCTACACTGGATCCCGCTTGCCCCCCAGGGTCACTGAGCTACACTGGATCCCGCTCGCCCCCCCCAAGATCACTGACCTACACTGGATCCCCCTCACCCCGTGATCACTGGCCTACACTGAATCCCGCTCGCCCCCCCCCCAGGATCACTGACCTTCACTGGATCCCCCTCACCCCCTGTGATCACTGGCCTACACTGGATCCCGCTCGCCCCCCAGGATCACTGACCTTCACTGATTCCCGCTCGCCCCCCCCCCAGGATCACTGGCCTTCACTGGATCCCCCTCACCCCCTGTGGTCACTGAGCTACACTGGATCCCGCTCGCCCCCTGTGGTCACTGAGCTACACTGGATCCCCCTCACCCCCTGTGGTCAGAGCTACACTGGATCCCGCTCGCCCCCCCCAGGATCACTGACCTTCACTGGCTGCTGGGCCAGGTTCTCCAATGACCATCCTTGTTCTCAAATCCCTCCATGGCCCTTGGGCCCTCCCCTCTGTGACCTCCTCCTGCCCCCACAACCCTCGGAGATAACTGAGCTCCTTCAATTGTGGCCGCTATGTTACTCATTCCCAATGATGATTGCTTCACCAATGCTGGCTGTTCCTTGAGAAGCCTCATTCCCAAGTCCCGGAACGTCATCCCACCACTTCCCCACCAGCCTGCCTCGTTATCCCCCCCTGGGGGGGGGGGGTTTGGTTTCATGCTTCGACTGTTGCTGGGGACTTGCACCGTGGGCTGTTTCGGGACATGAACGGCACTGTGTAAAGACGAGTTGATGTTTAACCCATTAGTTTTTCCTTGTAGCTGTTCTGGAGTCGGACAGTAGCTTCTCCCTGGTGGAGGAAGAGGAGGAAGAGGAAGAGATTAAGATTGGAAGGTTAAACGGTGGCCGTCGCATCGATTACGTGCTGCAGGAGAAGCCCATCGAGAGTTTCAACGAGTATCTCTTTGCCCTGCAGAGCCACCTCTGCTACTGGTAAGGGAGCAACGCGCTGGGAGGGGGCGGGGGCAAGAGTTGGGTCTGACGGTTAATTTGGTGGAGTTTGGAGACTGTGGCATTGGGTGACCCGGAGTCGCTATCAAAACGTGGAGCCAGGCGAGAGGTTTGGCAATCTCAGCCACCACGTCCCTGTGGGCAGTGTTAAAAGGTTGTCAGAGGGAGTGAGTGCAATGGAACATCATTGTGTTCAGGGAAATGTGTTCTTCCCTGAGAAACTGTCCCAAGACTTTCTCCTGGATTACGCTGTTCTGGTTGATAAAGTGGAGAGAAAATGCAAATGCAGCGGATGATATTTATATGGACTCACGTCCATGCTCCCATCCCCCCCACATGGGCTGTTATTGGTGCTGTAGCTACAGCTCTCTCAGACCCACGTTCTGTAGGAACCTCTCCTCTGGCTGCCTGCCCCCGTTAGCGTTTTTGACCCTCTCCCTCGATCAAGGTTTGTAATTTTTGTCACCTCCCCACCACCGTGGGCAGCACGGCAGCATTGTGGATAGCACAATTGCTTCACAGCTCCAAGGTCCCAGGTTCAATTCCGGCTTGGGGCACTATCTGTGCGGAGTCTGCACATCCTCCCCGTGTGTGCGTGGGTTTCCTCCGGGTGCTCCGGTTTCCTCCCACAGTCCAAAGATGTGCAGGTTAGGTGGATTGGCCATGATAAATTGCCCTTAGTGTTCAAAATTGCCCTTAATGTTCGGTGGGGTTACTGGGTTATGGGGATAGGGTGGGAGTGTGGACCTTGGGTAGGGTGCTCTTTCCAAGTGCCGGTGCAGACTCGATGGGCCGAATGGCCTCCTTCTGCACTATAAATTCTATGAAATGCTCACTGACCTGTTGCACGGCCGTCCAATTTGATCTGGTGTCAACTTCTGACAATTGCCTTGGGCTCCACATTTCTGCGTCGGAAGGTGCTGCGAGGTGCATGTTGTTGTCGACTTAAGCCGGGTTTCTGGCGACAAGTTTCTTTTTAAATGTATTTTATTACAAACATGCATCAAAACAGGTTACAACAAATAAACACCCCGTGAAACATGCTCCCCAACAATCAACTATACAGTGTACAAATTTTTCCCCTTTTTCACCCCCCCCCCCCGCCCGGTGACGAACAGCTCCTCAAACTCGGTCACAAACATCCCCTACCTTTCCTCAAACCCCCCCTTGCTGAGCCCCTTAACTCATACTTTACCTTCTCTAACCGCAGGAAGTCGTACAGGTCACCCGACCAGGCTGCTCCCCCTGGTGGCGATGCCGACCGCCACTCCGGCAAAATTCACCGCCGTGCAATCAGAGAGGCGAAGGCCACGACATCGGCCTTCCTCCTCTCCATGAGCTCCGGCTTCTCTGAAACCCCAAATATCATCACCAAAGGGTCCAGGTCCACTCCCTCCTCCACTATCCTGGCTAAGACCGCGAACACTCGCGGCCAGAATTTGTCCCAATTTTTCACAATCCCAAAACATGTGCGCGTGATTTGCTGGCCCCCGCCCACACCTCTCACACTCATCTGCTACCCCCTGAAAGAACCCACTCATTCTCGCCCGAGACATACGCACCCTGTGCACCACCTTAAACTGTATCAGGCTCATCCTTGCACAAGAGGAGGTCCCGTTTACCCTGCGCAGCGCCTCACTCCATACTCCCCAATTGATCTCCCCTCCCAACTCCGCTTCCCATTTCTCCTTGATCTTCACCACCCGCTCGCCTCCCTGCTCCCCCAGCCACTTATATATATCCCCAATTCTTCCCTCCCCCTCCACATCCGGAAGCAGCAGTCGCTCCAGCAGGGTGTATCCCGGCAATCTAGGGAGCCCCGTCCAGACCTTTTGTGCAAAGTCCCGAACCTGTAGATACCTGAACTCACTCCCCCTCGGAATCCCTCTACCCTCTCCCTTAGCTCCTCCAGACTGGCGAACCCTTCCTCCAAATACAAATCCCTCACCTTGACCAGCCCCACTTCCCTCCACCTCCTGTATACACTATCCATCTCCCCCCCGGCTCAAACCCATGATTCTCGCACAGCAGCGTCAGCACCGACAGCCCTTCCACCCTAAAATGCCTCCTCAGCTGATTCTCCTGGCGACAAGTTGACGCAGTGACGGCAGGACCAGGGAGTTGGCAGGTGGCCCCAGCGAGCCTCTGCTGCCGTGTTTGTTTTGCTCTGTCTCGCTCAACAATTAGACGCGCCTTCACTTTGACTTGTTGCCATTCCCTGCGAGCCGGAGTTAAACCTCTTGTCTGCTTTCTCTAGGGAATCGGAGGACACCGCACTGTTAATCCTGAAGGAAGTCTACCAGACACTGGGAGTCAGCCTCGAACAAACACACCACTGATGTGGACATTGAATCTGAGAACAAACGCACTAATACTGATGGGTCAAGGGAGGAGCTGGGATCGCCCCCCCCCCCCCCAATTCTTTTTCACATTGTCACTGGTTTGCGGAGCAGTTTTTCCTGTACACGGGTGCCTCATCGTCCCTCGTTGGGGAAGCACTGAAATGAGGTGGACTCGCTGTGCAGCAGAGAGTCGAGGTTGGTTTGACGTCCTCTGGAGGCTGGGCTTTCTTCCTGAGCAGCACGAGGCACCCCTGGGGCTGTGGGAGGTGGGACCAATCGTGGGCCTGACCTCCAGAGCGTTCACCTTCTGCGCAAACCGCTGGAAGGAATACATGAATGTTTCCCGACGTATCCACGAACAGATTGATCAATGGAGGCCTCTCGTGGGATTCGGTGAGGGGTGCAGCCTCCAGCAGCTGACAGTATGAATTGTCCGTGACAAAATTTGGATACAGTTCGGGAACTGTGGCTCCGATTGGACCAGCCTGCATGGACTTTATTAGGTTTTATTTTTCTCCACTTGCATTGAAATTGCACTCGCGACATGGGCGTGTTTGAACAGAAACGTTTCATATCTTTCTACTTGGTGAATCAGTCACCCCAGTTTACTACCCCGCCTCCCGCAATCTGACTAACGGGTAACGCTGCTGTCCACGTTGTTTCCTAATCTGGACGCTCTCATCCTCGCTTGCTCCAGACCCTGCACACTCAGTCTCTCTGAGCTGATTGTCAGTGAACTAAGTTGTACCAGCAATAAACACCAGACTGTTTCTCAAGCCGGTGGCTGTGTTGAAGTTTTAATGAGTGTCTTTTCTCAAAAACGGGGAGGTTGGCAGTTGTGAGCTTTGGACGTTTTGCAGGATGGTCTCCGGGATGTGAATGGACCCTTTCCCTGTGTGGGGAACATAAAGTTAGTTGCAGCGGCGTCGGGCACTGCGGCTGGAGCAGCTTTAGAAGCTTCACAGCGACAGGGACCAGGGTTCGATTCCGACCTCGGGCCACTGACTGTGTGGAGTCTGCACTGCTCCCCCTGACTGCGTGGGTTATGGGGATAGGTTGGAGGAGCAGACCAAGGTGGGTTGGGGGGGGGGCGGGGGGAGAGACGGTGCACTTGATGGGCCGAATGGCCCTTTCAGCACTCTACGAATCCTAATGTTCCACAGGTGGGGTGGATTTTAAAGACAAGGGGCGAAATTCTCCGGAAACAGCGCAATGACCGCCGGCTGGCGCCCAAAAGGGCGCAAATCAGTCGGGCATCGCGCCGCCCCAAAGGTGCGGAACGCTCCTTACAGGATACTGCGAGGCCTGGATAGAGTGGACGTGGAGAGGATGTTTCCACTTGTAGGAAAAACTAGAAGCAGAGGACACAATCTCAGACTAAAGGGACGATCCTTTAAAACAGAGATGGGGAGGAATTTCTTCAGCCAGAGGGGGGGGGAATCTGTGGAAGTCTTTGCCGCAGAAGGCAGTGGAGGCCAATTCACTGAGTGTCTTTAAGACAGAGATAGATGGGTTCTTGATTAATAAGGGGATCAGGGGTTATGGGGAGAAGTGATTGAATGGCGGAGCAGACGTGTTGGGCTGAGTGGCCTGATTCTGCTACTATATCACCCGATCTTATGGACAAAACTGTAGTGCAGAGCCTCTCGTGTGTGCCGACAGCCAGGGGGTGCTCACCCTGAGCAATTGTGGGTGCTCTTTCATAACTTTAATCCTTTGAATTGGTGCAGCGAAAACCCCCATCTCCAAAGAAGAGAAGGGATTGAAGAGGATAGTGGGGGCGGGGGGGGGGGGAAATGTTCTTGCTTGAGACTCGAGTTGACATCCCCAGTTTGCCTTCAGATTTCAGAACTCCCAATTCCACTTGGTAGAACGATAAAGAGATTGAGAGGCTGGGAGAAGGTGAAGGCTAAATGCTGGACCTCTCACATGGAGGTTGGAAGGGGTGTCTTTAAACATGAAACTGGAGCTCCGCGCTCGACCCTTGGAGTCTTGGTGTCAGTTCTGATCCTACCAGACCTTTGCAGTTGAAGAGAAAGTGTGTTGAGCTAGTGCGACCCAGGGTGATGTACTCGGCGGCGGCAGAAACTGGACAGTCAGGTGCCGTTTCCAAGAGGTTAAGGGGGGGAAGTGGGAGATTGAAGTCACAAAGAGTTGAGCAGCTCGGTGGCACAGTGGTTAACACTGCCGCCTCACGGTGCCGAGGACCCGGGTTCCATCCCGGCCCTGGGTTGCCATCCGTGTGGTGTTTGCACATTCTCCCCGTGACTGAGTGGGTCTCACCCCCACAACCCAAAGATATGCAGGGTAGGTGGATTGGCCACACTAAATTGCCCCTTAATTATAAAAATAAATTGGGTAGCTCTAATAATTAAGTAAATAAATTGCCCCTTTGGGGGGGGGAATTGGGTACTGTAAATATTTTTTTTAGTTGAGCAGCTGCAATGTGTTGTTGAGGGGGGGTGGGGGGCGAATGTGTTGTTGAGCGAGAACCAGCCCCCACACCTTCACCAGGTTTGATTGTTTGATCCTGCCCAGGAGGCTGCTGGTGTGTGTCGTGCTCAGCTCAAGGGGGAGTAGATGTCAAGTAAGAACTCGACAGGCTGCTATACAGGGCGCTCAGAGTGGCGAAGCAGTTGTGAGGTTGGTTTTGCAGAGTTTGGTCTTGCGAGAACCCGGTTCAAAGCTCTCTTGGGCAACTTGCTGAGTTTTAATTGGACCTGGGAGCTGACAGTGTCATTTGGATTACGGTAAAGGCAATGGAGAAATGAGGTGACGACAGTCAGCTTGGACGGGTTGTCCTTAGAGAATTGTTGGGGTGAGTGGTTTTTGGTGAGGTACAATATTTTGCAGCTCTTATGGGAATACTGATGAAGTAATGAAGGGAGCAGCGATACGGGAGCAGCGATACGCCAGCAGTTTGCAGCCACTAAGCAGCACGGAAATCAAACCCAAAGGGTCAGGATTGTGTGGAACGGATGTAAATGTTAAGTATCACCCAGTGAGGGTTGAAATAAGCAAGCTCCAGTGGCTTGGAGAGCAGGAGAGCTCTGCCAGTGTGTGTGAGAGAAGTGAGTTCAAATCCCAGGAAGGATTTTAGCCCGGGGTGCACTTGTGTTTTCATCGACAGTCCCGAAGGGGGCAGAGATGTTAAGTATAAGATCCAGACGTTGTGAAAGCATGGAAGGCAGAGTGGCTGAAAGGATGCCCACTCACCTTCCTGCGATAGGGGAGGTATGGAGGAGACAGGTTCAGGACTAGCTTAGGGTAGTTGGGTCAAGGGGGGTAGAGTTGAGCAGTGGACAGAGGGGTCAGAGGTGAAGGTGGTGTTTGGGGTAGAGTTGAGCAGTGGACAGAGGGGTCAGAGGTGAAGGTGGTGTTTGGGGTAGAGTTGAGCAGTGGACAGGGAGTCAGAGGTGAAGGTGGTGTTTGGGGTAGAGTTGAGCAGAGGAGGGAGGTGTGACAGGACCCTGCTCGTCTGGGAGAGTTGGAAGGAGCACGAAATGCAAGCTGAAGGGCAGGGTCCTAGAACCCAGAGAGGGGGGGTGGTTTTGGAGAGAGGAATGAGGATTGGACTGCAGAGGAGAGTTGAGCAGGCGTCAGAGGTGAGGGTGGTGTAGAGGTGTGACAGGACCCTGCCCGTCTGGGAGAGTGGCCCTTGGGGCAGATTCAGGGGTACTGTCCCACAGCAGCCTCCCCCCTTTTTCTCTTCCTATTTCTCCCCACCTCCAAAACCTGGGGGGAGCGACTCGTCGCGACTGCACTGAAAGCTTGGAGAATGCCATTCATGCATTATTACCATCTGCCCCTCTCTCTCCCTTCCCTCCCTCCCTTCCTTCCAACTCTCCCAGAGGCAGGGTCCTGTCACACCTCCCTCCTCCGACTCCTCCCTCAGCTCAACTCTCCTCTGCAGTCCGATCCTCATTCCTCTCTCCAAAACCACCCCCCCTCTCTGGGTTCTAGGACCCTGCCCTTTAGCTTGCATTTCGTGCTCCTTCCAACTCTCCCGGACGAGCAGGGTCCTGTCACACCTCCCTCCTCTGCTCAACTCTACCCCAAACACCACCTTCACCTCAACTCTACCCCAAACACCACCTTCACCTCTGACCCCTCTGTCCACTGCTCAACTCTACCCCAAACACCACCTTCACCTCTGACCCCTCTGTCCACTGCTCAACTCTACCCCAAACACCACCTTCACCTCTGACCCCTCTGTCCACTGCTCAACTCTACCCCCCCCTTGACCCAACTACCCTAAGCTAGTCCTGAACCTGTCTCCTCCATACCTCCCCTATCGCAGGAAGGTGAGTGGGCATCCTTTCAGCCACTCTACCTTCCATGCTTTCACAACGTCTGGATCTTATACTTAACATCTCTGCCCCCTTCGGGACTGTCGATGAAAACACAAGTGCACCCCGGGCTAAAATCCTTCCTGGGATTTGAACTCACTTCTCTCACACACACTGGCAGAGCTCTCCTGCTCTCCAAGCCACTGGAGCTTGCTTATTTCAACCCTCACTGGGTGATACTTAACATTTACATCCGTTCCACACAATCCTGACCCTTTGGGTTTGATTTCCGTGCTGCTTAGTGGCTGCAAACTGCTGGCGTATCGCTGCTCCCTTCATTACTTCATCAGTATTCCCATAAGAGCTGCAAATATTGTACCTCACCAAAAACCACTCACCCCAACAATTCTCTAAGGACAACCCGTCCAAGCTAACTGTCGTCACCTCATTTCTCCATTGCCTTTACCGTAATCCAAATGACACTGTCAGCTCCCAGGTCCAATTAAAACTCAGCAAGTTGCCCAAGAGAGCTTTGAACCGGGTTCTCGCAAGACGAAACTCTGCAAAACCAACCTCACAACTGCTTCGCCACTCTGAGCGCCCTGTATAGCAGCCTGTCGAGTTCTTACTTGACATCTACTCCCCCTTGAGCTGAGCACGACACACACCAGCAGCCTCCTGGGCAGGATCAAACAATCAAACCTGGTGAAGGTGTGGGGGCTGGTTCTCGCTCAACAACACACATTCTCCCCCCCCCACTCCCTCAACACACATTCTCCCCCCACCCCTCCACAACATATTCTCACCCCCCCCCTCCCTCAACACACATTCTCCCCCCCCCCCCCCCTCCACAACACATTCTCCCCCCCCCCCCACTCCACAACACACATATCCCCCTCCCTCACTCACCACGTCCCATTGCTTCAGAAAGCTCTCAATGTTAGAGGATTGGCAGAATAATTGTCCGCATCACCCTCCTGTTAGCTGGTCACCACTCACTGTTTGCTGCCGATACTAAAAGTGGTGAACTCCATCTCTCAAGTAGCAACAACGCTGGAAGACTAAACTTCCAACCTGCTCAGCACCTTGGTTTCCATCCCAGCAACAGCATTTGCCTTCCTCCTCAACATTGCCATGTCACACACCCCATCACGACATGGAACCAAACCTAGCTGCTACGTTTACATTTCCTCTCCTGGGTTTAACTATCCCTTCACCACACTTTAGTATTATTGGAAAATAAACGTTCTACTTCTGGTAGGAGGACGGTTTAGACTTCAATGAGGTTCAAGTTCTCTGCATTTGGGGGCGGAGAGGGGAAACGTGATCAGGATCAGCAGGGTTTGAGGCTGTTGAAGAACGAGGGGGGGGGATACAGGCGGTCTGAAGCAGTAACTGTCCCCAACACCCACCTCACTCAGCTGTGAAGATACAGAGTGCAGACTGGCGGAGGTGCCACGTGTGACCTGCTCTCAGACTGAAACAAGAGAGCAGGGTCCTGATCGCTCAGACACCCCGAAGAACAGGATCCCTGCTCATCATCGCCCGGCTGGTTGAGAGACCTGGCGCTGTGCACAGTGGTTGCCATGTGTCCTCCATCCCCGGAGTGAGGACTTCAGTGGGCGAGGTGAGTGCATTGCTCTGGGTCATACTCACTTTCGAACATTCACAGCCCCTGTGTGGCCAGCTGAGGAAAGAAGTGGGGGTGCCACACACTGACCGGATCACACCACCGCCAGCAAACCACGCGGAATGCAGATGAAGGGAGGGGGATGAAGTTACATCAATTTGCGACAATTCGATGCGCTGTGTACTTGATATTGTCAAACTTACGGGGTGGCGCAGTGGTTAGCACTCACGGCGCCGACCACCCGGGTTCAATCCTGATCCCTGTCCGTGTGGAGTTTGCACATTCTCCCCGTGTCTGCGTGGGTCTCGCCCCGACAACCCAAAGATGTGCAGGGTAGGTGGATTGGCCACGCTAAATTGCCCCTTAATTGGACAAAAAATGAATTGGGTACTCTAAATTTAGGGGAAAAACATTGTCATACACTCACAGGCACCTTCTCAGCTGTCAGACTGTTGGCAAGCCCCCCCCCAATTACAATCTTTCCAAACTGAGCTTGTGCACTGTCTTCCCCCCCCCCCCCCCCCGACTGAGCTTTCCTCAGGGCTGTGTCTGCTTTCCACTCCACTTGACGTGGGCAGATTTGCTGTTTTCCAATTATCCCGAGGGTTCACCCCCAACCCTGCAGATCACATCCCCCACTTCTCGCAGTGAAATGTCAACCTCACGGAAAAAGGAGAGACCCGCATTTACTGTGTGCCTGTTACGACCTCAGAATTCCCCCCCGACAGTGCAGTGGCAGAGAAAGCTGCCACAAACTGCAGCAACGTGAAGGTGCACAGAATTCAGTCAGGCCAAAACAGAAACTCCTGGAAACAAATACCCGCAGATACACACACACACACACATACAGTTAGCGTTCTGGGTTCCGCCCGACCCTGCTTGGCAATTGGAGACAGGTGGCAAGGGTGCTTCTTAATGCTGCTGAGAAAGGGGTGGGGGTGCAGGTCAAGAGAGCGGGAGAGATTAAATGGCAAAAGATGTTATTAATACCCAGAGGACAAGTAGACGATAGGACCACACCACCACCCTGCCCTCCTCAGAGGTGGCAATGAGATATTTTACAAGGGCACGATGGTGCCTTATACATGTGACAGCAGCACAGAGTGCGGCAGGCACACCCCTGCCCCCTGCGGTGCCAGACCCAAGTGTCTGAGGTGGAACATGAACCCGAGTGGGGACAACAAAATGGTCAGTGTCACATATTGCCACATCACTCCACCTGGAGAGCTGTGCCCAGACACAGACCCTGTTGGTGCTGAGGTACAGAGAGGCACCTGGATTGACCTGCGAGAGAGAGAGTGCGGCTGGCCAACCGGCCCTCTCGACAGTGCGCGGCGCAAGCGAAGGCTTCGTGGGAAAAACAGCAGAGAGCACCCCGACTGTCTTTGTTAAATATCGGTCTTTGTTTTATTTGAACACAAAGAGAATAGCTTCCATCAATCAGTACACAGGGTTGACGCGAGGTTACTTAATTCAGATATTGCAACGAGACACAGGGAATAAAACTTGTCGAGTTTCCCCCCCCCACCCCTGGATATTTACAGTACATTGGGTGAATCGAGAAACTCAGGAGAGACAATACTATGTTCCTGCAACCACCAATTTCTGGGGGAAATGCACATTCCGTAAAATGGTAAAGGAATCTCTGACCCTGGGTGTGTGTGTGAGGAAGATGAGAAGGCAGCAGCAAGTTTGGTGATCAGGAGGGTTGTTTGTATTTATATATTTCAGATACCTCCTGTGTGGAAGGTTGCTGCACCCGGGCCTGCGCAATCGCGGGTGGCACTGCCAACAAGGTGACTTTTCCTGCCAGGGGAAATCATTTCTCTTTGCCCACCACCTAACCGAAGGAGAGAAATGGGGCGGAGACTTTCACTCTGAGGTCCAACCAGCAGACAGCTCCGAGGTTGTGGCCATGCAGCGCGCCGAGCTCGAGACCGGGATAGTGCCACCAAATTGTGACGGTGGGGGGAATGTATCGACCGAGGCTGCGTCCTTGGAGCAGCCGCAGAGCAAGGTGTGGGCAGGCGTGCAGCCTGTCTACTACTGCGCCCCCAAGCCTGTTTCCAATCTGGAGCCTGGCGACACCAGCCTCTGTCTGGACAGACGACGGTGCATCGCATTTGCCCAGACCTGTTTCCCCCCCCCCCCCCCCCCCCCCACACACAGCCAGCCCAACTTGTCCCCTGGCGGTGAAGGTCAAGACAGTTTCTGCAGCAAACGGAATGCTAACAGCTCAAACACACACACATCTGGGAGGGCAAGAGATAGTTCATGGAAACACGTCAAATTCAGTTGAAAATACACCAGGCAGTAACTCTGGAACGACAGCACAAACAAGCGGATAGACCCGAGAACAAATCCAGGGGGGGTTTGGCTGTTCATTTCTGGTCCATATGGAATGATGATTGGAATAGTCGAGGGTCTGTCTGCCCCCAACAGCTCACGACAACGGGCATGTCCACAGCCCGCAAGCCAGTGACCACGCTACCCAGAACAGACACTACTCACAGGGCCAAGAGCCATTCTTCGAATAGAATTCACACCGAATGGAGAATTGGAACTGAACTTTGCAATGGTTTAAAAAAAAAAGATGTGCGAGGGTGAAGCAGTCCGATTTGGGTTAAAAACTCAATGCCGTCCTCCCCCCCCCTCCTGGGCCTGTGTGTCACTTTGATTCTCAGCCGTCCGTTCAAGCAACCGAGCAAACCAATCAGTAGTCCTTCCCTGTTCAAGGTGATCATCTTAAACGAAAAGAACAGGATTTTCTTTCTTCAAACTTGAGTATTCTGCCACCACAAGGGATAAGGGACGGAAACCTCACAGACAGAACCAGCTTTGCCCTTGTGCCTTTTGCCTGGTTTCCAGAACCGTTTGAAAAGGGAGAGAGGATTGTCAGCTCACCTTGTCCAGGCCAGGGTGGGTTCAATTGCCCCCTCGTCAGGAGCCACGTGTCGGAATGGGGCAAGGAGGCACAGCCCGGGATTCTGGGTGCATCAATGTCAGAGACACCGAACTGACCTGGGAGTGATGTAAATAAGATTCTGTTAAAGGAGCCAACTTTTAAGATGGTCGCGCCTCCCCTCCCCTCTTCCTAGCCCCGTCACAATAATTCCAGTGATCGCCAGCCATCACAGCCTGATTTACAACAAGGTGCTCGCGTCAAGGGGCCTGATCAACCCCTCGTTCTGCGGAATAAACCTCAGCCACTTGGGTCCTGGTGAAGCGGTCAGTTGTTCCCGCGCTGAAGTTCATTAATCCCGCAGGACAAGTGCTTCAGGGGTAATTATACTCAAACTGTCATGACCTCGGTCAAGGGAGGGGGCCATCTCAAAGTCGCAACTTCTTACAACCATGGTGAAATATTGCCTTCATACTATCTGTATTTTTATTTGCAAATTTTTAGATTCGAGCAAAAACGACAAAAAAAAAAATTGTTTAGAAATAGGTAAAATCAACTGCTTTAACTTTCATGAACCAATAAAATCTGAAATTCTCTGCTGCTTTGCTGGTCCATTTAATTCCCTTGCTTTGCACATGTTTTGGGTGAGTGTGCGTGTGTCTGAGAGTGTGTCAATGTGTGTGTGCGCGTGTCAGAGTAGGGTGTGTGCGTGCGTGTGGGTGCCTGCATGTGTGTGCCTGTGTGTATGCGTGTACGCGCGTGCCTCTGTGTGTGTATGTAAGAGACAATGGGGTGTGTGTGCATGTGAGAGGGTGGGTGTGTGCGCGCATGTATAAATGTCCACTCATTACAATGTTGAAGGTGGTCCCATTATAAATATGTGCATATAATGCCCAAAAAAAGGGAGGGGAAAGCAAGTGAACATGGTGAGAGGGAGGTTGCAGATCCTGGTGCAGGCTCTCTACACGTCCAGTTTGAAGCTGGGGTTCGACAGCTTCCGTTCCTGCGCCGGCGACAGTCTGGTCTTCAGGTAGGGTTTGTGGCAATCGGGGTCAGACAGACAGGGGTAGTGCTGTCGGTAACAGGTATACGCCACGGTCAGCCCAATCACAGAGCCAGCCAGCACATCTGCAGGGAATGGAAAGAAGAATATCACACTTTAGTCCAGGGCGGAACACCAGTTTCCTCGCGCACAGCAGTTGGGAAGCTGCTCGCTTGCATAGGTCCCCGAGTCAAGGTGAACATTCCAGTACCGGGGGTTCCCCCAGACTGTCTGCACACCCAGCTCCAGGTGCGTCAGCGTCCCCCCTACCCACCAACATGCTCATAATGCTGACAGCCTGTTTACCACGAGATCGGTGAGGACACAAATCCAATGTAAACAAGTCTTTTCCAGCAACATCTGTGCATATATCAGGAATGAGGACAAGGCGCGGTCACACATTCAGTCACCAGCTTCATTACCCCCACACATAACCCCTGGCCAAGCCATCCTCCCACGACTCCTTAACAATAACACCAGGAGGGACAGGGGAGGGGCTTTTGAGATGTGGTATGGGGAGGGTCGATGACGGGCCTGAGGGAGTGCGGGACGCGAGGGGGGTGCGGGACGCGAGGGGGGCGGGGGACGCGAGGGACGCGAGGGGGTGCGGGACAGGAGGGGCGCGAGGGGGGGGCGAGGGGGGCGAGGGACGCGAGCGGGTGTGGGACGCGAGCGGGTGTGGGACGCGAGGGGGGCGCGGGATACGAGGGGGGCGCGGGATACGAGGGGGGCGACGGTGCGGGACACGAGGGGGGCGCGGGATACGAGGGGGGCGCGGGATACGAGGGGGGCGCAGGATACGAGGGGGGCGACAGGGTGCGGGACGCGAGGGGGGCGCGGGATACGAGGGGGGCGCGGGATACGAGGGAGGCGCGGGACGCGAGGGACACGACAGGGTGCGGGACGCGAGGGGGGTGAGGGACGTGACAGGGTGCGGGACGCGAGGGACGTGACGGGGGTGCGGGACGCGAGGGACGTGACGGGGGGTGCGGGACGCGAGGGACGTGACGGGGGTGCGGGACGTGACGGGGGTGCGGGACGCGAGGGACGTGACGGGGGTGCGGGACGCGAGGGACGCGCGGGGCGCGAGGGACGCGCGGGGCGCGAGGGACGCGCGGGGCGCGAGGGACGCGCGGGGCGAGAGGGACGCGCGGGGCGAGAGGGACGCGCGGGGCGAGAGGGACGCGCGGGGCGAGAGGGACGCGCGGGGCGAGAGGGACGCGCGGGGCGAGAGGGACGCGCGGGGCGAGAGGGACGCGCGGGGCGAGAGGGACGCGCGGGGCGAGAGGGACGCGCGGGGCGAGAGGGACGCGCGGGGCGAGAGGGACGCGCGGGGCGAGAGGGACGCGCGGGGCGAGAGGGACGCGCGGGGCGAGAGGGACGCGCGGGGCGAGAGGGACGCGCGGGGCGAGAGGGACGCGCGGGGCGAGAGGGACGCGCGGGGCGAGAGGGACGCGCGGGGCGAGAGGGACGCGCGGGGCGAGAGGGACGCGCGGGGCGAGAGGGACGCGCGGGGCGAGAGGGACGCGCGGGGCGAGAGGGACGCGCGGGGCGAGAGGGACGCGCGGGGCGAGAGGGACGCGCGGGGCGAGAGGGACGCGCGGGGCGAGAGGGACGCGCGGGGCGAGAGGGACGCGCGGGGCGAGAGGGACGCGCGGGGCGAGAGGGACGCGCGGGGCGAGAGGGACGCGCGGGGCGAGAGGGACGCGCGGGGCGAGAGGGACGCGCGGGGCGAGAGGGACGCGCGGGGCGAGAGGGACGCGCGGGGCGAGAGGGACGCGCGGGGCGAGAGGGACGCGCGGGGCGAGAGGGACGCGCGGGGCGAGAGGGACGCGCGGGGCGAGAGGGACGCGCGGGGCGAGAGGGACGCGCGGGGCGAGAGGGACGCGCGGGGCGAGAGGGACGCGCGGGGCGAGAGGGACGCGCGGGGCGAGAGGGACGCGCGGGGCGAGAGGGACGCGCGGGGCGAGAGGGACGCGCGGGGCGAGAGGGACGCGCGGGGCGAGAGGGGGGTGCGGGGCGAGAGGGGGGTGCGGGGCGAGAGGGGGGTGCGGGGCGAGAGGGGGGGGGCGGGGCGAGAGGGGGGGGGCGGGGCGAGAGGGGGGGGGGCGGGGCGAGAGGGGGGCGCGGGGCGAGAGGGGGGCGCGGGGCGAGAGGGGGGCGCGGGGCGAGAGGGGGGCGCGGGGCGAGAGGGGGGCGCGGGGCGAGAGGGGGGCGCGGGGCGAGAGGGGGGCGCGGGGCGAGAGGGGGGCGCGGGGCGAGAGGGGGGCGCGGGGCGAGAGGGGGGCGCGGGACGCAAGGGGGGCGCGGGACGCGAGTTGGGCGCGGGACGCGAGGTGGGCGCGGGACGCGAGGGGGGTGCGGGACGCGAGGAGGGTGCAGGACGCGAGGGGGTGCGGGACGCGAGGGGGTGCGGGACGCGAGGGGGGCGCGGGACGCGGAGGGGGGCGCGGGACGCGAGGGGGTGCGGGACGCGAGGGGGTGCGGGACGCAAGCTGGAGCTGGCCCAGGAAGGGATTTGGTGGTGTGCCTCCTGACCACTCCACATGGAGTGCGAGAGGGTTGAATGCGCCGGTCAAGAGCGCACATCTGGGGATGTCTAAAGTGACGGCAGGACCTGAGGCTGGAGAGGGCCTCGGTTTGGACACCTCCCTGTGGAAATCACCAGTTTGTTCCGCAGTGCGCGGGGGGGGGGGGGGGGGGGTGCAGGGGTGCGCGGGGGGGGGGGGGGGGGGTGCAGGGGTGCGCGGGGGGGGGGGGGGGGGGGATTCCAGAGATGGCAGCTGGCGGTGATTGAGCGGTTTGAGGATCTGTTCATTGACGGCGGCTCCCCGAGCTTGGGGGAGTTGGAGGAGGGATTTGAGCTGCCCGTCGGGAATGGGTTCCGGTATTTGCAGGCGAGGGACTTTGTTCGGAGGCAGGTACCGTCCTTCCCTCACCTGCTGCCCCAGGGGCTATAGGACAGGATGGTATCTTGAACAGGGGAAGGGGAAGGGGGCGGAAATTTACAAGGAACTGATGTATTGGGAGGGAGCCCCGATAGGGGAGGTGAAGTGGGAGGGGAGTTGGAGGCTGGGCTGTGGGTGGAGGCCCTGAGGAGAGTGAATGCATCATTGTTGTGTGCCCGGCTTGGCCTTATCCAGCTTAAGGTGGTCCACAGGGTGCACATGACTGTGGCCAGGAGGAGCAGGGTTTTCGAAGGGGTGGGGGACAGGTGTGGGCGATGTACGGGGGGGACCCGTCAATCATGTCCACATGTTCTTGGCGTGTCCAAAGCTTGGAGGATTCTGGCAGGGGTCTGCCCACGTTATGTCCGGGGGGTCCTGAAGGTAAAGGTGGTTCCATGTCCAGAGGTGGCGACTTTTGGAGTGTCGGAAGACCTTGGAGGGGGCGGGAGAGGCCGATGTCCTGGCCTTTGCCTCCCTGGTAGCCCAGAGACGGATATTGTTGGAATGGAGGGACCCGGGGGCCCTGAAACCGGGGGAGTGGGTGAGTGACCAGATAGTTTCTCAGGTTAGAAAAACTAAAGTTCGCCTTGAGGGGGTCTGTGGAGGGGCTTGCCCGGAGGTGGCAGCCGTTTCTCGACTTCTTGGAGAAAAGTTACGATGTGAGCAGGAGAGCTGGGAAATGGGGGGAGCGGGTTGGTGGGCTGTTTGGTTGAGTTTGTTAAATGCAGCCCTGTTGTTTTAGTTTTGATTTGTGATTCTGTTTGTGAGAATATATAAGTGCCTCAATAAAATATTTTTCAAATGAAACAATAGCCCCTGGATGTAGCACCCATCATCGGGGTGGGTAATCTGAAAGGTTCTCCGACTATAAACAGATTGAAGTCTTGCTTTCTGTCATTTTGAATGGCAAGAGAGATGCTCGAAATCTGTTACTCAAATGAAATGAAATGAAATGAAAATCGCTTGTCACAAGTTGGCTTCAATGAAGTTACTGTGAAAAGCCCCTAGTCACCACATTCCGGCGCCTGTTCGGGGAGGCTGGTACGGGAATCGAACCGTGCTGCTGGCCTGCCTGGGTCTGCTTTCAAAGCCAGCTCTTTAGCCCTGTGCTAACTGGACCCACATAACCATCCCCCCCCCCCCCTCCCCCGCACTCAGCCCCCTCTCCGACACACACTCACACCCCCTCCCACACATATCCCACTCTCCCTCTCGCCCACATCGAGCGCTCCTCTTTCTCTCGCTCCGAGCACCTCTGTTCCATCACACCGCTGTCCACCCCCATCCAATTACAATCTGACTTCTGCAGAAGCCCATCTCGGATTGGACCAGAAGCTTGGCAGCATTTTTGCAAAATGTGAACCCAGTGGCCCCGGGGCCAGGTTCTGTTCCGGGATGGAAAATCTGAGGGCCATTGCCGAGAACGCCAGGCCCAATCAGCCTGCACTACCACTGTTAAACAGCACCACACACTGCACAGCAGCACGAGGAAAGTAAATGGTCAGCAAGTCACACAGGCACAATTAGGAATGGACCACTGACAGCTTGCTCAAAACGCGAGGGATTACGATGAGGGCGAGAGAAAGAGGTAGAGGGTTGAAGAGGGAGGGGGATGGGAACTCCTGACAATGAAGGAGCAGGCTGCTGAGGAACAGGGGTCCGATGGAAGTGGGAAATGCGGGAAAGGCCAGAATTGGAGGAAGGCAGAGATAGGCCGGATTGGAGGGGCCCCCGAGTGGGTTTCAGAGGGTCAATGGGAGCCAGCCGTGAGGAAATTCTACAAAAGAGCAGGTTGTGTGGGATTGGGGGGAGCCACACTTGGTGCGAGTTCGTACAACAGCAGCCGAGTGTCGCAGGAGCTGAAGCTGAGGCCAGAGGGGGACAAAAACCACGAGGCCGCTCCCAAGGTTAGAATCGGCCTATCGGATCTGCACTGGCCCTTGGAAAGAGCACCCCCTACTTAAACCTATGCGTCCTCCATATCCCTGTAACCCAGTATCCCCACTTCACCTTTTTGGACACAAAGGGCAATTTAGCACAGCCAATCCACCCAAGCTGCACATCTTTGGACTGTGGGAGAAAACCGGAGTACCCGGAGGAAACCCACGCAGACACAGGGAGGACGTGCAGACTCCGCACAGACAGTGACCGAGCCGGGTATCGATCCTGGGACGGAGGACATCACCTCCTGGAGACAGAGAGAAAGGAACAAAATGCAACTGGATTCCAATTCTCCCCCCGCTGCTCCAACTCTAATCGGGAGGACCAGATGGATCCCGGCATCAGTGGACATCAGAGTCGGGTCATTTGATATCGGATAGAAACAGTTCAACCCGAGGCGACGCACGCAAAGTGCCCGTAGCCCTCACCTTGCCAATGGTGCCGGTAGTCACAGGCCCGTGTCAGAGCAATGATGGCCGCCACGTAAAAGGGCATCAACATGGCGCACAGTCGCCATCCTTTCCCACGGCCCCTCGACGTGAAGCAGTGGAGCTTCCCTCCCAGGTAGAAGGCGGTGAAGCCAAGGCCGGTGAAGGCAACTGCGGGGGCAACCAGAGAACAAGTTTCAAAGACAATTCTGCCTCACACTCAGGCCCGCCGAACCTGGCAAGAAAGGGGAAGGGTTAACGTTGACAGGACAGGACACCCGCCCAGGTCAGGTCGACAGCAGGGGGCTTTTGGAAAAGAACGATGACAGCGGCGTTCCCTCGGACTCCTGTCCGGTTAACAACTACAAAAGATCGCACGTCAAGTTAACTTCTTTCATGTACAGTTTTGTGTTGCGTTGTTACTGGGCCCATCCTTACCAGGAGCAAGTTACAATTGGGAGCGTTTAAGACACAAAGCCGCCCCGCCAGCCCTGCATCGATGATGAGGAAGGAGTAAAACTGCTACATCGATCCGGTGACATTGATTGAGTGTCAGAGAGCATCACACAGAGGGAAACATAGCTGACTTCACACAGCAGAGGGCAGTAGAGCGGAGCTGCTGATTGACTGTTGCGGAGAAAATTTGCATCCGTGCATTGCGGTCACTGCTTCCAGAAAGTGTAGCTGAGCAAGACACCCTCGGTGTTCAAGTCAAGGTAAGCATCCAGCAGAGGGCAGTAGAGGGAACTGAACCTGGACAGGTGTTAGATTTGTAGGTGGGTGAGCACTTTGGTGATAGCGACCATAATTCGATTCCGTTTACTTTGGCGATGGAAAAGGATAAGTATATACCGCAGGGCAAGAGTTATAGCTGGGGGAAAGGCAATTATGATGCGATAAGGCAAGACTTAGGATGCATAGGATGGGAGGGAAACTGCAGGGGATGGGCACAATTGAAATGTGGAGCTGGTTCATGGAACAGCTACTGCGTGTCCTTGATAAGTATGTACCTGTCAGGCAGGGTGGCAGTGGTCTAACAAGGGAACCGTGGTTTACTAAAGTAGTTGAATCACTTGTTAAGAGGAAGAAGGAGGCTTATGTAAAGATGAGACGTGAAGGTTCAGTTAAGGTGCTTGAGATTTACAAGTTAGCTAGGAAGGACCTAAAGAGAGAGCTAAGAAGTGCCAGGAGGGGACATGAGAAGTCTTTGGCAGGTAGGATCAAGGATAACCCTAAAGCTTTCTATAGATATGTCAGGAATAAAAGAATGACTAAGGTAAGAGTGGGGCCAGTCAAGGACAGTAGTGGGAAGTTGTGCGTGGAGTCCGAGGAGATAGGAGAGGTGCTAAATGAATATTTTTCGTCAGTATTCATACAGGAAAAAGACAATGTTGTCGAGGAGAATACTGAGATATAGGCTACTAGACTAGAAGGGCTTGAAGTTCTTAAGGAGGAGGTGTTAGCAATTCTGGAAAGTGTGAAAATAGATAAGTCCCCTGGGCCGGATGGGATTTATCCTAGGATTCGATGGGAAGCTAGGGAGGAGATTTCAGAGCCTTTGGCTTTGATCTTTACGTCATCATTGTCTCCAGGAATAGTGCCAGAAGACTGGAGGATAGCAAATGTTGCCCCCTTGTTCATGAAGAGGAGTAGAGACAACCCAGGTAACTAAAGACCAGTGAGCCTTACTTCTGTTGTGGGCAAAATCTTGGAAAGGTTGATAAGGGATAGGATGTACAATCATCTGGAATGGAATAATTTGATTAGAGATAGTCAACACGGTTTTGTGAAGGGTAGGTCATGCCTCACAAACCTTATTGAGTTCTTTGAGAAGGTGACCAAACAGGTGGACGAGGGTAAAGCAGTTGATGTGGTGCATATGGATTTCAGTAAAGCGTTTGATAAGGTTCCCCACGGTAGGCTATTGCAGAAAATACAGAGGCATGGGATTCAGGGAGATTTAGCAGTTTGGATCAGAAATTGGCTAGCTGGAAGAAGACCAAGGGTGTTGGTTGATGGGAAATGTTCAGACTGGAGTCCAGTTACTAGTGGTGTACCACAAGGATCTGTTTTGGGCCACTGCTGTTTGTCATTTTTATAAATGACCTGGAGGAGGGCGTAGAAGGATGGGTGAGTAAATTTGCCGATGACACTAAAGTCAGTGGAGTTGAGGACAGTGCGGAAGGATGTAACACGTTACAGAGGGACATAGATAAGCTGCAGAGCTGGGCTGAGAGGTGGCAAATAGAGTTTAATGCAGAAAAATGTGAGGTAATTCGTTTTGGAAGGAATAACAGGAAGACAGAGTACTGGGCAAATGGTAAGATTCTTGGTAGTGTGGATGAGCAGAGAGATCTCGGTGTCCATGTACATAGATCCCTGAAAGTTGCCACCCAGGTTGAGAGGGTTGTTAAGAAGGCAAACGGTGTGTTAGCTTTTACTGGTAGAGGGATTGAGTTACGGAGCCATGAGGTCATGTTGCAGCTGTACAAAACTCTGGTGCGGCCGCATTTGGAGTATTGCGTGCAATTCTGGTCGCCGCATTATAGGAAGGATGTGGAAGCATTGGAAAGGGTGCAGAGGAGATTTACCAGAATGTTGCCTGGTATGGAGGGAAGATCTTATGAGGAAAGGCTGAGGGACCTGAGACTGTTTTCGTTAGAGAGAAGAAGGTTAAGAGGTAACTTAATTGAGGCATACAAGATGATCAGAGGATTGGATAGGGTGGACAGTGAGAGCCTTTTTCCTCGGATGGTGATGTCAAGCACGAGGGGACATAGCTTTAAATTGAGGGGAGATAGATACAAGACAGATGTCAGAGGTAGGTTCTTTACTCAGAGAGTAGTAAGGGTGTGGAATGCCCTGCCTGCAACAGTAGTGCACTCGCCAACATTAAGGGCATTTAAATGGTCATTGGATAAACATATGAACGATAAGAGAATAGTGTAGATGGGCTTTAGAGTGGATTCAAAGGTTGGCGCAACATCGAGGCCGATGGGCCTGTACTGCGCTGTAAAATTCTAGGGCGGGATTGGCTGCTGCGGGGAAAATTTGCATCTGTGCATTGCAGTCACTGCATCCAGAAAGTGTACCTGAGCAAGACACCGTAGGTGTTCAAGTCAGACTTCCGGGTGCGGCTATGCAGAGCTAGGTCGCATATTCGGTAGCTCCCGCTTGGAATGGACTTTTGGGCTCTTTTACAGGGCCCCCACAGCATTTGTTTGACATTTCCCGGTGTGGGAAGAAGACTGCAGCATTCCCCTGTCAGTGTCCCCCAGGAGTGTTGTGTCTTTTGGCTACCAGGCCCGGCAGAAACAGTAAATGATTTGGCTGCAACAGGATAAACTGGGCCTCTTCCAGCATGCAGGCAGGGGAAGGGCAAGCTTAAAGCTGCAAACTGACCTGAGGACCTTTATCAAAAGCGAATTCTAACAGCAGAGGGAACAACTGTGAAAAGATCTCACCAAGGCCACTAAAGAAGCGGGGACGAGGCTTCCGGTGGTGGCCATGGAGGAGTAGGTCACACATTCGGCAGCTCCCATCTGGAACGGACTCTTAGACCTTTTTCAGGAGTTTCCACAGACATTTTGGGGCAGATTGGTGAAGCTAACACTGCCAAAAGGATTTCCTCTCGAGACTTTTGGGCTCTTTTCAGGGCCCCCACGGGCACTTTTTCGACATTTCCCGGTGTGGGAAGGAGTTAATAATCGCTCCCCGTCAGTATATGGCTTTAACTAGGAGCGGGGTGACAAAAAAGGTGGTGGTGGACCAGAAGAAGGGAGGGAAGAAGGACAAAATGGCGGCGGGCGAAGACCAGGCAGCGTGGAGGCAGTAGGCGGAGGAGCAACAGGAGGGTATCCAGCGCTGCCTCAGAGAGATTAAAACGGACCTGCTAGAGCCGATGAAGGCTTCTATTGATAAGCTGCTGGAGACACAGACGGCCCAGGGGGTGGCGATCCGAGAGGCTCAACAAAAGATCTCTGACAATGAGGACGCGATCTTAGTCCTGGCGGTAAAGGTGGAGGCGCACGAGGCGCTCCACAAGAAATGGCAGGAGCGGTTCGAGGAGATGGAGAATCGGTCGAGGCAGAAGAATCTGCGGATTCTGGGCCTCCCAGAGGGGCTGGAGGGGCCGGATGTGGGGGCCTATGTGGTCACCATGTTAAACTCGCTGATGGGAGCGGGGTCCTTCCAGGGGCCCCTGGAGCTGGAAGGGGCCCATAGAGTGTTGGCGAGGAGGCCCAAGGCTAACGAGCCTCCGCGGGCGGTGCTGGTGCGGTTCCATCGGTTCGTCGATCAGGAGTGTGTGCTCAGGTGGGCCAAGAAGGAGAGGAGCAGCAGGTGGGAGAACGCGGAGGTTCGGATATATCCGGACTGGAGTGCGGAGGTGGCGAAGAGGAGGGCCGGGTACAATCGAGCAAAGGCGGTGCTGCACAGGAAGGGGGTGAAGTTTGGCATGTTGCAGCCGGCGCGACTGTGGGTTACCTACAAGGACCGGCACCATTATTTTGAGTCTCCGGAGGAGGCGTGGGCCTTTGTTCAGGCCGAGAAGCTGGACACAGACTGAGGGTCGGGATGGGCGATTGGGGACTGCGGTGGATATGTTATGCCTATTTTTGGTTCGGGGGGGGGGCCTTTGCATTGTTTTGGGTTTCTTTTTCTCTGTGTTTTTCTCTTTCGGGTTGGGGAGGGTGGATGGGGCGGGATGGGCACTGTTTTGGTTGGTGGTGGGGCCTGGTAGGCGGAGAGCGCGGGATTTTTTCCTGCGCCGAAGACTGGGGGGGGGGCGGGACCGGGGCGGGGAAGCGAGGATTGTTTCCCACGCTTAGAACGGAGGGGGAGAGCCTGTGAATGGGGAGCGGGAGAGGAGGGTGTGCCACACAATGGGAGGAGTCGAAGGGGAGGCGGGAGTGGCCGGGGTCAGCAGGAGTCAGCTGACTTGCGGAAGTGCAATGGGGGGAGTAAACCAGTGAGGATGGGTCCTAGCCGGGGGGGGGAATCGAATTGCTGCTGCTAAGATCAAGGAGCTGGAGCGAGTGGGGTGGATCGAGACGGGGGTATGCCGCTGTGGGGAACGGGCCGGGTGTGGGGTGCGGGCGCATGGCTGGCCGAGGAGGGGTCATGTCTAGTCGGCGGGGGAGGGGGGCGGGTAGCCCCCTGATCCGGCTGATAACCTGGAATGTAAGGGGACTGAATGGGCCGGTTAAGCGGGCTCGCGTGTTCGCGCACCTGAAGGGGCTGAAGGCGGATGTGGTCATGCTCCAGGAGACACACCTGAAGGTGGCAGACCAGGTAAGACTGAGGAAAGGGTGGGTAGGTCAGGTGTTTCACTCGGGGCTAGTTGCCAAAAATCGAGGGGTGGCGATCTTGGTGGGAAAGAAGGTGTCATTCGAGGCGTCGAGCATTGTGGCAGATAATGGCGGTAGGTACATAATGGTAAGTGGTAAGTTGCAGGGAGAGAGGGTGGTACTGGTCAATGTGTATGCTCCGAACTGGGACGAAGAGGGTTTTATGTTGGGTCGGATCCCAGACTTGGAAGTGGGGGGCCTGATAATGGGGGGAGACTTTAACACAGTGTTGGATCCTGCACTGGATCGCTCCAGGTCTAAGACGGGTAGAAGCCGGCGGCGGCTAGAGTGTTGAGGGTATTTATGGACCAAATGGGAGGGGTGGACCCTTGGAGATTTGCAAGGCCGGGGGCTAGGGAATTTTCATTCTTCTCACATGTCCATAAGGCTTATTCTCGAATCGACTTTTTCATTTTGAGTAGGGCGCTGATAGCGAGAGTAGAGGATACCGAGTATTCGGCAATAGCCATTTCGGACCACGCCCCGCATTGGGTGGACTTGGAGATGGGGGAGGAGAGGGACCAGCGCCCGCTGTGGCGCTTGGAGGTGGGGCTGTTGGCGGACGAGGAGGTGAGCGAGCGGGTCCGAGGAAGTATAGAGAGGTACTTGGAGACCAACAACAACGGGGAGGTCCGAGTGGGGATGGTGTGGGAGGCACTGAAGGCGGTGGTGAGGGGAGAGCTGATCTCCATCAGGGCCCACAAGGAGTGGAGGGAGCGGGGGGGAGAGGGAGAGGTTGGTGGGGGAGATGGTGAGGGTAGACAGGAGGTTGCGGAAGAACCTGAGGAAGGATTGTTGAGGATGAGGCGCAGCCTCCAGGCCGAATTCGACCTGGTGACCACCAGGAAGGCGGAGGTGCAGTGGCGGAAGGCCCAGGGGGCGGTCTACGAGTATGGGGAAAAGGCAAGCCAGATGCTGGCGCATCAGCTTCGGAAGCGGGACGCAGCTAGGGAGATCGGGGGAGTTAAGGACAGGGGAGGGAGCGTGGTGCAGAGTGGGGTTGGCATCAATGGGGTCTTCAGGGACTTCTACGAGGAATTGTACCGATCCGAGCCCCCACGGGAGGAGGGAGGGATGGGCCGTTTCCTGGACAAATTGAGGTTTCCAAAGGTGGAAGAGGGACTGGTGGCGGGACTGGGGGCCCCGATTGGGCTGGAGGAGCTGATCAAAGGGATAGGAAGCATGCAGGCGGGGAAGGCACCGGGGCCGGACGGTTTCCTGGTCGACTTCTATAAAAAATATATGGACCTGTTGGGCCCGCTGTTAGTTAGGACCTTCAATGAGGCAAGGGAGGGGGGGGCTTTACCCCCGACGATGTCCCGGGGACTGATCTCCTTGATCCTGAAGCGGGACAAGGATCCCCTGCAATGTGGGTCTTACAGACCGATTTCCTTGCTAAATGTAGATGCCAAGGTGCTGGTGAAGGTCTTAGCCACGAAGATTGAGGATTGTGTGCCGCAGATCATCCATGAAGACCAGACAGGGTTTGTGAAGGGGAGACAGTTGAACGCGAATGTGCGGAGGCTTTTGAACGTTACCATGATGCCGGCGAGGGAGGAGGAGGCGGAGATAGTGGTGGCGATGGACGCTGAGAAAGCCTTCGATAGGGTAGAGTGGGGGTACCTGTGGGAGGTGCTGAAGAGGGTCGGGTTTGGGGAGGGGTTTGTCAGGTGGGTTAGGCTGTTGTATGAGGTCCCAATGGCGAGTGTGGCCACAAACAGGAGGAGGTCCGAGTACTTTCGGTTGCACCGAGGGACGAGGCAGGGGTGTCCCCTGTCCCCCCTGCTCTTCGCACTGGCGATTGAACCCCTGGCTATGGCACTGAGAGAGTCGAGGAACTGGAGGGGGTTGGTGCGGGGTGGGGAGGAGCATAGGGTGTCGCTTTATGCGGACGACCTGCTGCTGTATGTGGCGGACCCGGTGGGAGGAATGCCAGAGGTAATGAGGATGCTTAGGGAATTCGGGGACTTTTCGGGGTACAAGCTCAATATGGGGAAGAGCGAGCTGTTTGTAGTTCAGCTAGGAGCTTACAGGCAAGGGCGTTTGCCAGACGGCAGGTGATGGAATTCCCACAGCTACTGCCACACACAGTACAGGACAGGGTGCTCTCGGGGGGAGTGGGGAAGACCTCGGAAACTTACCAGGTGATGCAGGAGGAGGAGGAGGCCTCGGTGGTGGAGTTGAAAGGTAAGTGGGACGAGGAGTTGGGAGAGGAGATCGAAGAGGGGACGTGGGCAGATGCCCTAGGGAGGGTGAACTCTTCCTCTTCATGCGCGAGGCTCAGCCTCATACAGTTTAAGGTGCTGCACAGGGCACACATGACCGGGACAAGGATGAGCAGGTTCTTTGGGGGTGAGGACAGGTGTGTTAGGTGCTCAGGGAGCCCAGCAAATCACACCCATATGTTCTGGGCATGCCCAGCGCTGGAGGAATTTTGGAAGGGCGTAGCGAGGACGGTGTCGAGGGTGGTAGGAACCAGGGTCAAGCCGGGCTGGGGGCTCGCAATATTTGGGGTGGCAGAGGAGCCGGGAGTGCAGGAGGCGAAAGAGGCCGGAATTCTGGCCTTTGCGTCCCTGGTCGCCCGGCGAAGGATTCTCCTTCAGTGGAAAGATGCGAGGCCCCCAAGCGTGGAATCCTGGATCAGCGATATAGCAGGGTTTATTACGTTGGAGAGGGTGAAATTCGCCTTGAGAGGGTCGGTACAAGGGTTCTTTAGGCAGTGGCAACCGTTCTTAGACTTCCTGGCAGAGCGATAGACATTGGTCAATGGCAGCAGCAGCTCGGGGGGGTTTACTTTATTTTTGTTTATGTTATTTACACTGGAAGGGTCTGAGGGGGTGTATACACCTGTTGTCTTAAGTCGGGGTGTTCATGTTAATTTATTATTTAGGTACGGGGGGGGGGGGGGGGGAGGGGTTTGGGGGGTTGCTTTTTTAAGATTGTGTTTTGTACTTAACCCTGTTGGGTTCTTTTTTCTTTCTCATTTTGTTATTGATATTTTATGAAAACATTTAATAAATAATTTTTTTTTAAAAAAAGGTGTTCAAGTCAAGGCAAGCGCATCCAGAGGATGGCAGTAGAGCGGAGCTGCTGATTGGCTGCTGCGGGGAAAATGTGCATCTGTGCATTGGGGTCACTGCATCCAGAAAGTGTACCTGAGCAAGACACCCAAGGTGTTCAAGTCAAGGCAAGCATCCAGCAGAGGGCAGTAGAGCGGAGCTGCTGATTGGCTTGCATCCGTGCATTGCGATCACTGCATCCAAAAGGTGGTTTGTGGAGCTGCTGTTGTCAAGCGACAGTTAAACCAGAAACACTTCTCCAGTATTTCCCTCCCTACCTCCTCCTCTAACCAAAAATAAAAGACAATCACTGTCAGGATCCCAGCCGAGTAAAGATCAAGAGGAGACTTGAGGGCAGGTAGAAGTAGTAAGAAGTTGAACCGTGAGGTCACAGCCTGCAGTTAAGTGATTGGCTGTGACTGGTAAGTAGTTTTTCTTTTCCTTGAGGTGTTATCGTGCAGGGCGCAGTGTTTGCTGAGTGAGTGCTTGCTGAGAAGGGAGTAAAAAATTTTTTTTTTTTTTAAACTTACTGTTGGGAGTGTAAAAATGGCAGGAGATCCCAGACCCGTGTTATGCTCCTCGTGCTCAATGTGGGAGTTCAGGGACTCGGCCGATGCCCCTGACTCCTTTATGTGCGGGAGGTGTGTCCAGCTGCAGCTCCTGTTAGACCGCATGACGGCTCTGGAGCTGCGGATGGACTCACTTTGGAGCATCCACGATGCTGAGGAGGTCGTGGATAGCACGTTCAGTGAGTTGGTCACACCGCAGATTAGGATTGGTGAGGGAGACAGGGAATGGGTGACCAAAAGGCAGAGAAAGAGCAGGAAGGCAGTGCAGGCCTGCGGTCATCTCCCTCCAAAACAGGTATACCGTTTTGGATACTCTTGGGGGAGATGACTCACCAGGGGAAGGCAGTAATAGCCAGGCTCATAGTGGCTGGATCTGCTGCAGAGAAGGGCGGGAAAAAGACTGGCAGGGCTATAGTCATAGGGGATTCAATCGTAAGGGGAGTAGACAGGCGTTTCTGTGGTCGAAAACGAGATTCCCGAATGGTATGTTGCCTCCCGGGTGCACGGGTCAGGGATGTCTCAGATCGGCTGCAGGACATACTGAAGGGGGAGGGTGAACAGCCAGTTGTCGTTGTGCATATAGGCACCAACGATATTGGTAAAAAACGGGATGAGGTCCTACAATCAGAATTTAGGTAGTTAGGAGATAAGTTAAAAGTAGGACCTCAAAGGTAGTAATCTCAGGATTGCTACCAGTGCCACGAGACAGTCAGAATAGAAATTCAAGAATAGTCAGAATGAATACATGGCTTGAGAGATGGTGCAGGAGGGAGGGGTTCAAATTTTTGGGACATTGGAACCGGTTCTGGGGGCAGTGGGACCATTACAAATCGGATGGCCTACACCTGGGCAGGACTGGAACCAATGTCCTAGGGGGTGATTTTGCTAACACTGTTGGGGAGGTTTTAAACTAATGTGGCAGGGGGATGGGAACCAGATTAGGAAGTTAGAGGCCAGTAAAGAGGCAGCAACTAAAGCTAGTAAGGTACTAGATAATAAACTCAATGTGACTAAGGGGAAGAGTAGACAGGGAAGAGAGATGAACGCAAAGGGACAGGTGGTCTGAGGTGCATTTGTTTCAATGCGAGAAGTGTAGCAGGTAAGGCAGATGAACTCAGGGCTTGGATTAGTACCTGGGAATATGATGTTATTGGTATTACTGAGACTTGGTTGAGGGAAAGGCAAGACTGGCAACTAAATATCCCAGGGTATAGATGCTTCAGGAGGGATAGAGAGGGAGGGAAAAGGGGTGGAGGAGTTGCATTACTGGTCAGAGATGATATCACAGCTGTGATTAAGGAGGGCACGATGGAGCATTCGAGCAGAGACAATATGGGTAGAGCTAAGAAATAGGAAGGGTGCAGTAACATTGTTGGGACTTTACTACAGCTCTCCCTAAAGCGAGCGTGAAGTAGAGGTACAAATATGTAGACAGATTATAGAAAAATGTAGGAGCAATAGGATAATCGTGATGGGAGATTTTAACTTACCCAACGTTGAATGGGGCTCATGTAGTGTTGGAGGCGTAGATGGAGCAGAATTTGTAAGGAGCATCCAGGAGAGTTTTTTAGCGCAGTATGTAAGTAGTCCAACTCGGGAAGGGGCCATACTGGACCTGGTATTAGGGAATGATCCCGGCCAGGTGGTTGAAGTTTCAGTCGGTGATTGCTTTGGGAATAGCGATCGCAATTCCGTGAGTTTTAGAATACTCATGGACAAAGACCAGAGTGGTCCTAAAGGAAGTGCTAAATTGGGGAAAGGCCAAGTTTAACAAAATTCGGCAGGAGCTCGGGAATGTGGATTGGGAGCAGCTGTTTAAAGGTAAATCTACATTTGAAATGTGGGAGTCTTTTAAGGAAAGGTTGATTAGAGTACAGGACAGACATTAGAGTACAGTACAGGGGCAGCACGGTAGCATTGTGGATAGCACAATTGCTTCACAGCTCCAGGGTCCCATGTTCGATTCCCGGCTTGGGTCACTGTCTGTGTGGAGTCTGCACGTCCTCCCCGTGTGTGCGTGGGTTTCCTCCGGGTGCTCCGGTTTCCTCCCACAGTCCAAAGATGTGCAGGTTAGGTGGATTGGCCATGTTAAATTGTCCTTAGTGTCTAAAATTGCCCTTAGTGTTGGGTGTGGTTACTGGGTTAAGGGGTTATGGGGATAGGGTGGAGGTGTGGCCTTCGGTAGGGTGATCTTTCCAAGAGCCGGTGCAGACTCGATGGGCCGAATGGCCTCCTTCTGCACTGTAAATTCTATGTCCCTGTGAAAATGAGGGATAGAAATGGCAAGATTAGGGAACCTGGATGACGGGTGGAATTGTGAGACTAGCTAAAATGAAAAAGGAAGCATACGATCTAGGCGACTCAAAACTGATGAAGCTTTGGAGGAATATCGGAAAAGTAGGACAAATCTCAAACGCACAATAAAGAGGGATAAAAGGGGTCATGAAATATCTTTGGCTAACAGGGTTAAGGAAAATCCCAAAGCCTTTTATTCGTACAGAAGGAGCAAGAGGGTAACTAGAGAAAGGATTGGCCCACTCAAAGACAAAAGAGGGAATTTATGCGTGGAGTCAGAGGAAATGGGTGAGATTCTTAATAAGTACTTTGCATCGGTATTCACCAAGGAGAGGGACATGGCGGATGTTGAGGCTAAGGATGGATGTTTAAATACTCTAGGTCAAGTCGGCATAAAAAAGGGGTAAGTTTTGGGTATTCTAAAAGGCATTAAGGTGGACAAGTCCCCAGGCCCGGATGGGATTTATCCCAGGTTACTGAGAGGAAGCGAGGGACAAAATAGCTGGGGCCTTAACAGATATCTTTGCAGCATCCTTGAGCACAGGTGAGGTCCCGGAGGACTGGAGAATTGCTAATGTTGTCCCTTTGTTTAAGAAGGGTAGCAGGGATAATCCAGGGAATTATAGACCTGTGAGCTTGACGTCAGTGGTAGGCAAACTGTTGGAGAAGATACTGAGGGGTAGGATCTATTCACATTTGGAAGAAAATAGACTTATCAGTGATAGGCAGCATGGTTTTGTGCAGGGAAGGTCATGTCTTACAAACCTAATAGAATTCTTTGCGGAAGTGACAAAGTTAATTGATGAGGGAAGGGCTGTAGATGTCATATCCATGGACTTCAGTAAGGCGTTTGATAAAGTTTTCCATGGCAGGTTGATGGAAAAAGTGAAGTTGTATGGGGTTCAGGGTGTACTAGCTAGATGGATAAAGAACTGGCTGGGCAACAGGAGACAGAGAGTAGTGGTGGAAGGGAGTGTCTCAAAATGGAGAAAGGTGACTAGTGGTGTTCCACAGGGATCCGTGCTCGGACCACTGTTGTTTGTGATATACATAAATGATCTGGACGAAGGTATAGATGTCTGATTAGCAAGTTTGCAGATGGTACTAAGATTGGTGGAGTTCCAGATAGCGAGGAGGACTGTCAGAGAATACAGCAAAATATATATAGATTGGAGAGTTGGGCAGAGAAATGGCAGATGGAGTTCAATCCAGGCAAATGCGAGGTGATGCATTTTGAAAGATCTAATTCAAGAGCGGACTGTACGGTCAATGGAAGAGTCCTGGGGAAAATTGATGTACAGAGAGATCTGGGAGCTCAGGTCCATTGTACCCTGAAGGTGGCAATGCAGGTTGATAGAGTGGTCAAGAAGGCATACAGCATGCTTGCCTTCATCGGACGGGGTATTGAGTACAAGAGTCGGCAGGTCATGTTCCAGTTGGACAGGACTTTGGTTAGGCCACATTTGGAATACTGCGTGCAGTTCTGGTCGCCACATTACCAGAAGGATGTGGATGCGGTGCAGAGGAGGTTCACCAGGATGTTGCCTGGTATGGAGGGTGCTAGCTATGAAGAAAGGTTGAGTAGATTAGGATTGTTTTCGTTGGAAAGACGGAGGTTGAGGGGGGACCTGATTGAAGTCTACAAAATTATGAGAGGTATGGACAGGGTGGATAGCAACAAGCTTTTTCCAAGAGTGGGGGTGTCAATTACAAGGGGTCACGATTTCAAGGTGAGAGGGGGAAAGTTTAAGGGAGATGTGCGTGGAAAGGTTTTTTTACAGAGGGTGGTGGGTGTCTGGAACGCTTTGCCAGCGGAGGTGGTAGAGGCGGGCACGATAGCATCATTCAAGATGCATCTAGACAGATATATGAACGGGCAGGGAACAGAGGGAAGTAGATCCTTGGAAAATAGGCGACAGGTTTCGATAAAGGATCAGGATCGGCGCAGGCTGGGAGGGCCGAAGGGCCTGTTCCTGTGCTGTAATTTTCTTTGTCCTTTGTACACCAACTGGAGCAATAAGTTCCTTTGCTGCTGGAATCTGCCAATGAGTTTAAGCTGGACAATTCAGGGCAGACTTGGCTATGTACTGACGCCACCTGCTGCGAACAGAGGAACTGCAGGCCACTGAGCCTTTCCAAGTCTGTTCCATTGAGATCCTGGCCAATGACTGACTGAACATCAAATTCCAAAGTTTCAGTACATGGAATCAGGCACCCACTACAGTCAGTATCTTAGAACACAGAGAAACTTGTTACGTAATATACATAATTACTCTTTGAACCAGCCGAGTTGGTGAAATAAACAATAGTCTTCTTTTAAATATGAACTAATTTAATGAGTAATATGAATAATATTCTGAGAGTCCTTTGTACTTCATAGAACATACAGTTCAGAAGGAGGCCATTCGGCCCATCTAGTCTGCACCGACCCACTTAAGCCCTCACTTCCACCCTATCCCCGTAACCCAATAACCCCTCCTCAACCTTTTGGACACTAAGGGCAATTTATCCTGGCCAATCCACCTAACCTGCACATCTTTGGACTGTGGGAGGAAACCGGAGCACCCGGAGGAAACCCACGCAGACCCGGGGAGAACGTGCAGACTCCGCACAGACAGTGACCCAGCGGGGGATCGAACCTGGGACCCTGGCGCTGTGAAGCCACAATGCTAGCCACTTGTGCTACCATGCTGCCCAAGGTAATACTCAACTAGTAAAAGAAATAAAATACAGTAAAGATAACTAACTAACTGTATAATGTAATAATGAAATAACTTATAACTTCTCTCTCTCTCTCTAGCTAATCTAGGTCTTGTCTGTTCACTCTCCTGAAGCACACTCTCTCAGAAAGAGCGGGAAAGTCTTTTTTATACCATCTGATTGTGAGACATCTAGTATTGAATTGACTGTACTACATTTACATACATTGATCATGTATATTGATATACAGAGATCACTACAAAACTCAGCAAGCTAATGTAGTTAAGAGACCAAGCAAGAGCGGAACATTGCGTCAAATCTTTCAAAGGGCCACTGAATGGTCCCTTCACCCAGAATGTTGACCTTGCACCTCGGGCTGATTAATGGCATTCGCACCACTCCCAAGTGCCAGGCAATGACCATCTCCAACAAGAGAGGATCTCACCATCTCCCCCTGACATTCAGTGGCATCACCATCGCTGAATCCCCCACAATCAACATCCTGGGAGTTATCATTGACCAAAAACTGAGTGGGACAAGCCGTGTGTGCCATCTACAAGATGCACGGCAGGAACTCACCAAGGCTCCGAAGACAGCACCTTCTAATGCCACGTCTGCCATCTAGAAAGACAAGAGGTGGCGCAGTGGTTAGCACTGCTGCCTTACGGCACTGAGAACCCGGGTTTGATCCCGGCCCCGGGTCACTGCCCGTGTGGAGTCTGCACATTCTCCCCGTGTCTGCGTGTGCCTCACCCCCACAACCCAAGGATATGCAGGGTCGGTGGATTGGCCACGCTAAATTACCTTAATTGGGAAAAAAAAAATTGGGTACTCTCAATTTATTTGTTTTTAAATACAAGGACAAGAGCAGCAGATACCTGGGAACCCCACCACCTGGAGGTTCCCCTCCAAGTCACTCCCCATCCCGACTTGGAAATATATCGGCCGTTCCTTCACTGTCGCTGGGGCAACATCCTGGAACTCCCTCCCTGACAGCACAGTGGGTGTACCTACACCACAGGGACTACAGCGGTTCAAGAAGGCAGCTCATCACCACCTTCTCAAGGGGCAACTAGGGATGGGCAATAAATGCTGGCCTAGCCAGCGACACACACATCCCGGAAATGAATTTTTAAAAATATTAATGCTGTGGCTGCAAGAGCAGGTCAGAGGCTGGGAATCCTGCAGTGAGTAACTCACCTCCTGACCCCCCAAAGCCTGTCCACCATCAACAAGGCACAAGTCAGGAGTGTGAGGGAATACTCTCCACTTGCCTGGATGAGCGCAGCTCCAACAACACTCAAGAAGCTCGACACCATCCAGGACAAAGCAGCCCCGCTTGATTGCTCCCCTTCCACAAACATTCACTCCCCCCCCCCCCCCCCCCCCCCCCACCGACGCACAACGGCAGCCGTGTGCACCATCTACAAGGTGCACTGCAGGAACTCACCAAGGCTCCAAATGCGATCACGGAGACTGACGCCAGCGACGCACACATTCCATGAAAGACCTGGGCGTTCCTGATCTGTCTACTGGGCAAAACGATGAAGGTATGGTGAACTTACATGAAGAATGGCCACTGGGGAAACTCTTCCTTCCCTCCAATATGATGCCAGGGTTTCCTGTGCACTGCATGTCCTCGGTCACCACTCCGTCCGGGAAGCAGCGGTAGAAATAGTCTGGCCGTGGCCTGTGAACAGGGAGGACCACACAACAGCTTAACCATTCCCACCGCAAAGTACACTGCCACATGGCTGCATTCCCCCACAAACACTGGGAGGCGGTGAGAGGCAGGCAATAAACGCAAGTCATCGACTCACGCTCCAAATCAGAAACTTTACCCAGAGAGCGGGTGCCTTGTGCAACTCGCTGTTGTCAATGGGTGACAGAGCTGAACAGCAAAGATGCATTCAGGGAGGAGGCAGATAATCCAGAGTGAGGAACACTGTCAGGGCGGGGAAAGGCCAACATGGACCATAAGACATGGGAGCAGAGGCTGGGACACGGACTTTGTTGAGAAGCTGTTCGCATCTATCCCAGACGAGGATTCACATCAGCTGATAATTGGGGGCGATTCTAATTGCATGTTGGACCCTCGGAGGGATAGGTCCAGCCCCAAGCTAATGGCCAGGTCGGCTAACTCCCGGATTGATTTTTTTTGTGGGGTAGTTGGTGCTGCTGGAGGGAGTCTGGGGGGGCAGAATATGCAGGGATACTGATTTCAGACCATGCACCACGTCATGTGGACATGAGGTTCGAATCGGTGCGGGCTCAGAGACCCGGCTGCAGGTTTAATTCACCACTCCTGGTGGCATTGGCAATAAGGAACTCTGTAGAGCTCAATCAGAACAGGGAGATTTCCTCCGCCACGTTCTGGGAGGTACCGAATGTGGTGGTCCGGGGGGGGGGGGGGGGGGGGGGGGGTCTTATAAGGCCCACAGGGACAATGTTGAGAGGGAGGAGAGGCAGAGGTTGGTGGATGTTATTGTAGAGGTGGATGGGGGTGGGTACTCGCTGGCCCCGACTAGGGAGCTGTTGGCTGAAAGGAAGGTGCAGGGGCAGTTTCACCGAATGACAATAGAGAAGTCATCTTCGATGCTCGAGAGAGGGTTCAGCATGAATATAGGGAGACGGAGTGAGGGAAGGGGCAGAGATTGGAGGCAGCATTGAGATTGGAGGAGATGACGGAGCGGGTGGGGTTGATGCAGTCGGGGGAGGCACAGGGGCCTGACGGCTTTCCAGTAGAATTGTACAAACCGTTTTTGCCAGAATTACCACTCCATCTCCTGGATGTGTGCAATGAGTCGTTGGCGGAGGGAGCTGTTGTCGAGCAACATCGGGAGGCTGTTGAATGTGGTACTGACCCCGTCACGGGGTAGGGTGCCGGGGGTCATCATATCACTGGATACGGAGAAGGCCGTTGAGCGGGTGGAATGGAGGTACCTGTTCGAGAAGCTGAGGTGGTTTAGGTTTGGACCAATATTATTATTATTCTGTTTGTTTCATGGGTGCGGTTGCTGTGTGCATCCCCCACGGTGAGAGCAAGGACAAACAAGATTGGGGTATTTTAGGTTGCATTGGAAAACAAGGCAGGGATGCTTGATGTCCCCGTTAGTGTTTGCGTTGGCTATTGAGCCCCTGGTGATGACATTGCGGGAGTCAAGAGAGTGAAGGGGCATTGTGAGGGGAGGGAGCACAGGGTGTCTCTGTATGCGCATGATTTATTGCTCTACATTTCTTTTTCTTAAATAAAGTTAGAGTACCCAATTCATTTTTTCCAATTAAGGGGCAATTTAGCGTGGCCAATCCACCTACCCTGCGCAACCTTCTGTGTTGTGGGGGTGAGGCACACGCAGACACGGGGAGAATGTGCAAACTCCACACGGGCAGTGACCCTGGGCCGGGATCGAACCTGGGACCTCGGCGCCGTGAGGCAGCAGAGCTAGTCACTGCGCCACCGTGATGCCCCTTTGCGATACGTTTCTAACCCGCTGGAGTGCATGGAGAAAACAATGGACCTACTGGGGAAGTTGGGCGCATTTGCTGGGTATAAACTGAACGTGGCAAAATGTGAGGTGTTTCCGGTGAATGCTGGGCCACAATGGAACCTGGCCAGTCAGGAAGAGGGAGGGTCAGAGGGGATTTGACGAGGTGGGACTTCCTGCCGCTGTCCCTGGCCGGGAAGGAGGGTACAGACCATGAAGCTGGACATTTTGCCGAGGTTTTAATTTGCTTTCCAGTCCCCTCCAACATTCCTTCCAAAGGTGTTTTTCCGGAGGATGGGCTGGGGGGTGGGGACTGTTTGGGGTAATTTAGGGGTGAGGAAGGGGAAGATTGACAAACTGTTTGAGAAGTGTTTATGTCTGGTGGCAGTTTGTGTACATTATCGATTGTGCTGGGAATAAAGTAGATATACGTTTAACCTCCAGCAAGCCAGCGCAGAGCCTTCCTTACCTTCCGATCACCAGTTTCAATGTGTTTGTAATCACTCCGTTCAAAACCAGGCCCAGCGACGCAGCTGCAAGTGGAAACACAACAACTACGTGAGCTTTCAAACCAGTAGAACAGAAAATCTGCTGAAGAGAATCACTGATCCGACACTGCCCGGAGTTGAGGGAGGCCGGTAGGGACGACGGACGTGCCATCCAAACAGGACAGCCACGCGGATGGGAACGGACTCATCCTGGCCAGGGGTGTTGCTCTCGGTAACAGTGACCATGGGAGTATCATCGATTGTTGTCAAAACGCCATCTGGTTCGCTAACGTCCTTTCGGGAAGGAAATCTGCCGTTCTTACCTGGTCTGACCCACAGCAATGTGGTTGTCTCTTCACCGGCCCTCTGTGAAATGGCCGAGCGGGGCACTCAGTTGTATAAAAACAACCAATCCAAGGTTTCCCCCCTTCCTGGCGTTAGTGTTGTAATCTATCTTGGACCCTGGATCAATCTCGATGAACTGAAACTCCACACAGTCAGTCGAGGCTGGAACTGAACCCAGATCCCTGGCGCTGTGAGGCAGCAGCGCCAACCACTGTGCCGCCCAACTGAACAGTTGCCGCTGGGGTCTGTTTCTCTCATCGTGACAGAATGTTGTCATTCCTTGCAGGCCGACCTCAGCAATCGGAATCGGCAGGAGGCGCAATCTCAGCAGAGTTTACACTTAAACCGGGGACACTGCCCAGTGAGAAATCGAGCTGGCTTCTTAACCCTTCGCCAGGCCAGGAGAGTGGAGCGGACAACAGTAGCTCAACTAGCTGCCCCATTTGAGCCGGGTGCTGTCCACACGACACGCTGGCGTCACTGGATCAACATCAGGAGCAGGATCAAGACTGACTCGCTGCTCCCCCTGCCCCCCCCCCCCGCAATCTCGAAGACCAAGCAGCACACTTGCTCATGTGCCTCAAAGCTGGCCAAATTCACGTCATCGAGGCCAACATTCCTGCGAAGCACTGAGGAAGGGCTGCACAGTCGGAGGTGCGGCCTTTCGCACGGGAATGTTAAACGCAAGCTCTCCACCCTCCCAGGTCCCATGGCACTAATTCCAACCGGAGCCAGGGAGGCTCCCCCCAGACGCCAATTGTTCACCTCTCTACCAGCGCCGCTGAAAGCGAAGCAACTATTGGTTGATTTATTGCCGGGATCTTGCTGTGCACACGGTGGCTGCGGTGATTGCCAACATTACAACAGTGAGAAGCGACCATTGCTGGGAAGCGCTTTGGCGCGTTCCGGGCACGTGAGCGGTTTTATTTTTTTGTCTGTCGATTTAAATCGGCAGAGTTGAAATTGGCGCCGCTCACCTAAACAACCTTCCTTCACATCGTCGTTTTCTGTGCGATTCAGCACCTTCATCAGAAGTATCACCATCAATGGCGTCAGGAAGGAAATGGCCTGTTGAAGGGAGAACGGTAAAGGTCATTCCCCAAATTAGAAAACGGGCAAGCTGGCTCTGCACCTTGTATCGAGGGAGACGCAACGAGAGAGGGGTTTTGATGATAAATAGCCCCCTTCCTCCGCCCACTCACTGCGCGCGAGAACTCTAGTCCGAGTGAAGCTCAATCTCACACAGTCCAGCATCAGCTGCACTGAGCCAGGCTGCCAGCTGGAGGGAGGCACCACATTCGGTTTCAGAGACATTGCGTCTGCCCGACCCAACTGCCTCGCTCTGTCCAGAAGGTGGCTTCTTTGACTGAACTGATCTTCCGAAAAGCAAGGACAACCCGTTTATTTTTTTAAAAACAAACATTTTTGAAGGCATTTATGGTTTTATAACAACAAAAGATACAAATACAAAGGGAAACATTATTCAGTGCGTAACCCCCCCCCAACCAACCATACCCCGCCAACTTGGCCTATACACGCACTCCCCCAAGTCCCTCCATCTCTTCTCGCTGTTCCCGTCTAAACAAAACTAAACTAACTCCCCCTACCCCCATTCCTGAACACCCCCCCCCCCTATTCGAACTGCTAACAGTTTTGTTTTCCCCGAAGAAGTCGATAAACGGCAGCACCGCCGAACGAACGCTGATCCTCTCGGGGCAAACTTAATTTTCTCAAGCATGAGAAACCCGGCCAAGTCACGGACCCACACCCCCGATTTCAGGGGTTCCGACTCCCTCCACGCCAATAAGATCCGTCTCCGGGCTACCAAGGAGGCAAAGGCCAAAACGTCAGCCTCTCTCGTCCCCTGGGCTCCCGACACTCCAAAAATCGCCACCTCTGGACGCGGTGCCACCTTCGTTTTTAGGACAACCCCTTTCTTTGTTAACTGGGTAACACAACACCGCTTTACTCAGCATGCCGAAGTGTTCACACTTACAAACATGTGCCAAGTCGGGACAGTATCCCTCTCGCTCCGAGGGTTCTTGTACAGCCACATCTCCTCTGGGTGAATAATTCGGTGGAACGGAGTTAATGTCTCAGTGATCCTGTACAATACAAGCAGCAGACAATTACAACGCATGTTCATTCAAGACTTCTTAACACCATTTTCATCCCTTACTCCATCAGGCAACCTGTTCTGAAGAACACTTGCATTGCAATCAACTTGGACGGAGAAGTTCATCAGATATATGAGCACAATTAGGCAATTCGGCCCATCGAGTCTGCTCCGTCATTCTATCATGACTGACATGTTCCTCATCTGTTACCTACAATGCTACAGGCCAGAGCTGGATTGTGAAATCAGTCAGAGCAACTCCTCCCTGGAACACATGACCTTGGGGCAGGAGTCGGCAATTTAGCCTCCCGAGCCGAACACCCTCAATGTGATCATGGCTGATCCCATCCTGGCCTCAACTCCACCGTCCTGCCTGTTCTCCATAACCCTTCAACCCATTACCCGTTAAAAATCTGTCTAACTCCTCCTTAAATTGACTCGCTCTCCCAGCATGCACCGCTCTCTGGGGTAGCGAATTCCACAGATTCACAACCCTTTGGGAGAAGTAGTTTCTCCTCCTCTCTGTTTCAAATCTGCTACCTCTTATCCTAAGATTATGACCTCTCGTTCTGGAATTCCCCACAAGAGGAAGCACCAGATCCTGTCTACTTTATCCATACCTTTTCGCATCTTGTGTACCTCAATTTGATCTCCCCTCATTCTTCTCAACTCCAGAGTCTCAGCCTAAACTGTTCAATCTCTCCTCTTACGACAAACCCTCATCTCTGGAATCAATCTAGTGAACCTCCTCTGAACTGCCTCCAATACAACTCCATCCCTCCTCAAATAAGGGGACAAAACTGTGCGCAGTACTCCCGGTGTAGTCTCACCAATGTCTTGTATCGTTGCAACAACACCTCCTTACCTTTATACTGTTATGGGCCAGGGTTTAGAGAACCCCAAAGTGCATCATGGAGGTCACCAGACCCACAACTTTTAATAGATTGTGGTACGGGGAGCACACGGCCCACTCTACAGGTGTGGGACAGCAGAAATGGAAAAGTATTTTTTAAAGCAAATCAATGTTTATTCCATGAACTCAAGTTAACCTTTTTAAAACATACAGTGAACATCTTAGCAATCATTAATTCAAATACAACCCCAAAGAATACAACACTAAGTAATCCTTGAGCTTTCCTTTTAACATCCATAAAACTTCAAACAAAACCTTTCACAGAAGCACCTCAGGTTTAACCTCACTACTGAGAACAGTTACCACATTGAAATCAGCAAATACACATTCATAAGCTTGCAGAGATTCTCACACATCCTGCTGTGATTGCAGCTTCTACAAAACTAAAATGAAACCAACCCCATCCTGCAGCAAAAAGACTAAAGCGAAAGTAAAAAGCTGACAGACAGCCCAGCTCCACCCACTCTCTGACATCACAGCAGTAATAAACACCCATTTCTTAAAGGTACTCTCACTACAGATATTTATATACACACCCATTTAGTTCTTAAAGGTACTCCCACAGGACAATACTCAATTCCTTTTGCTCGAAATGGCAACATTCCATTCTCTTTCTTTATTATCTGCTGTACCTGCATTGCTAGTTTTCTGTGACGCATGAACGAGGACCCCCAGATGCCTCTGTATCGGACCACCTTGAAGTCTCTCCCCGATTTTCCGACCAAAATGCCTGACCTCACACTTACCCACATTAAACTGCAGCTGTCACATTTTGGCCCACTCCTAATCTATCTATATCCGTTTGTACGGTTCTTAGTTCCTCATTGCAACTTACTGTCCCAATTATTTTTGTGTCATCTGCAAATGTATCCAGAGAACCTTCTGCTGGGGCCCAGACTGAACCCTGTGGCAACCCACTAGTTATATCTTGCCATCCAGAAAAAGACCCATTTATCCCGACTCTTTGTCTCCTAGCCGACAGCCAGTCTTCTATCCAAGCTAATAAATTACCCCTGATCCCATGTGATCTCACCTTGTGAATTAAACTTCAGTGGGCAATTTAAGGGTTAAAAGTCTGGGGTTAGAGTTTGGGGTACTTTGGACTACACCATGGGATGGGGCAGGGGTGCCACTCTCCCCGTTGCTTTTCGCCTTGCGATAGAACCATTGGCAATGGCGCAAAAGGTGTTGAGGGACTGGAGAAGGATTGATCAGGGGGCCGAGTGTAGGGTTTTGCTGTATGCAGATGTCTTGTTATAATATATTTCGTACCGATGGGCAGCATTAGCGGAATTATGGAGATTTGGGGGGAATTTGGCCAGTTTTCGGGATATAAATTGTGAGGTGTTGCTGATCAATGCCAGAGGGCAGGAAAGGAGATTAGGGGGGTTGCCGTTTCAGGTGGTGGGGACGAGTATCAGTTCTCTCGGTATCCAGGTGGCACGGAGCTGGACCCAGCTGCACAGGTTGAACTTGGCAGGGTTGGTGGAGGGGATAAAGGGGAATTTTAAGAGGTGGGAAGTTTGGCCGCTCTCGCTGGCTGGGTGGGTACAGACAGTGAAAATGACCGTGCTGCCCAGGCTTCTGTTAGTGTTTCAGAACCTCCCCATCTTTGTCCCAAAGTCTTTTCTTTCGAAAGGTCAATGGGCCGATCTCGGAGGAAGGCCCCACGATCGCGATGGTCCTTTCTGGTACGAGGTTTGAGGGGGGGGGGGGTTTACTGGCATTGCCGATCTTGATAAATCCTTATTGGGCGGCGAATATTGCGATGGTGAGGAAGTGAGCTGTGGAGGAGGGGTCGGTCTGGGGAAGGGTGGAGGCAGCATCGTATCGGGGCACGGTTTCTTAAAAATATATTTATTCTCCTCCTTTTTCACATTTTCATCCAGATTTGCACCCACCAACAAACAATCCGCGGTAACAAATACAATGTCAATCCCCTTGCCAACAATACAACAATAACAAATACAATGTCAATCCCCTGGCCAACAATACAACAATAACAAATACAATGTCAATCCCCTGGCCAACAATACAACAATAACAAATACAATGTCAATCCCCTGGCCAACAATACAACAATAACAAATACAATGTCAATCCCCTGGCCAACAATACAACAATAACAAATACAGTGTCAATCCCCTGGCCAACAATACAACAATAACAAATACAATGTCAATCCCCTGGCCAACAATACAACAATAACAAATACAGTGTCAATCCCCTGGCCAACAATACAACAATAACAAATACAATGTCAATCCCCTGGCCAACAATACAACAATAACAAATACAATGTCAATCCCCTGGCCAACAATACAACAATAACAAATACAATGTCAATCCCCTGGCCAACAATACAACAATAACAAATACAGTGTCAATCCCCTGGCCAACAATACAACAATAACAAATACAATGTCAATCCCCTGGCCAACAATACAACAATAACAAATACAATGTCAATCTCCTGGCCAACAATACAACAATAACAAATACAATGTCAATCCCCTGGCCAACAATACAACAATAACAAATACAATGTCAATCCCCTGGCCAACAATACAACAATAACAAATACAATGTCAATCCCCTGGCCAACAATACAACAATAACAAATACAGTGTCAATCCCCTGGCCAACAATACAACAATAACAAATACAATGTCAATCCCCTGGCCAACAATACAACAATAACAAATACAGTGTCAATCCCCTGGCCAACAATACAACAATAACAAATACAATGTCAATCCCCTGGCCAACAATACAACAATAACAAATACAATGTCAATCCCCTGGCCAACAATACAACAATAACAAATACAATGTCAATCCCCTGGCCAACAATACAACAATAACAAATACAATGTCAATCCCCTGGCCAACAATACAACAATAACAAATACAGTGTCAATCCCCTGGCCAACAACACAACAATAACAAATACAATGTCAATCCCGTGGCCAACAATACAACAATAACAAATACAATGTCAATCCCCTGGCCAACAACACAACAATAACAAATACAATGTCAATCCCCTGGCCAACAATACAACAATAACAAATACAATGTCAATCCCCTGGTCAACAATACAACAATAACAAATACAATGTCAATCCCCTGGCCAACAATACAACAATAACAAATACAGTGTCAATCCCCTGGCCAACAATACAACAGTAACAAATACAGTGTCAATCTCCTGGACAACAATACAACAATAACAAATACAATGTCAATCCCCTGGCCAACAATACAACAATAACAAATACAATGTCAATCCCCTGGCCAACAATACAACAATAACAAATACAATGTCAATCCCCTGTCCAACAATACAACAATAACAAATACAATGTCAATCCCCTGGCCAACAATACAATAATAACAAATACAATGTCAATCTCCTGGCCAATAATACAACAATAACAAATAGAATGTCAATCCCCTGTCCAACAATACAACAATAACAAATACAATGTCAATCCCCTGTCCAACAATACAACAATAACAAATACAATGTCAATCTCCTGGCCAACAATACAATAATAACAAATACAATGTCAATCCCCTGGCCAACAATACAACAATAACAAATACAATGTCAATCCCCTGGCCAACAATACAACAATAGCAAATACAATGTCAATCCCCTGGCCAATAATACAACAATAACAAATACAATGTCAACCCCCTGGCCAACAATACAACAATAACAAATACAATGCCAATCCCCTGGCCAACAATACAACAATAACAAATACAATGTCAATCCCCTGGCCAACAATACAACAATAACAAATACAGTGTCAACCCCCTGGCCAACAATACAACAATAACAAATACAATGTCAATCCCCTGGCCAACAATACAACAATAGCAAATACAATGTCAATCCCCTGGCCAATAATACAACAATAACAAATACAATGTCAACCCCCTGGCCAACAATACAACAATAACAAATACAATGTCAATCCCCTGGCCAATAATACAACAATAACAAATACAATGTCAACCCCCTGGCCAACAATACAACAATAACAAATACAATGCCAATCCCCTGGCCAACAATACAACAATAACAAATACAATGTCAATCCCCTGGCCAACAATACAACAATAACAAATACAGTGTCAACCCCCTGGCCAACAATACAACAATAACAAATACAATGTCAATCCCCTGGCCAACAATACAACAATAGCAAATACAATGTCAATCCCCTGGCCAATAATACAACAATAACAAATACAATGTCAACCCCCTGGCCAACAATACAACAATAACAAATACAATGTCAATCCCCTGGCCAATAATACAACAATAACAAATACAGTGTCAATCCCCTGGCCAACAATACAACAATACCCAATACAATGTCAACCCCCTGGCCAACAATACAACAATAACAAATACAATGTCAATCCCCTGGCCAACAATACAACAATAACAAATACAGTGTCAATCTCCTGGCCAATAATACAACAATAACAAATACAATGTCAATCTCCTGGCCAATAATACAACAATAACAAATACAAGGACAATCCCCTGGCCAACAATACAACAATAACAAATACAATGTCAATCCCCTGGCCAACAATACAATAACAAATACAGTGTCAATCCCCTGGCCAACAATACAACAATAACAAATACAATGTCAATCCCCTGGCCAACAATACAATAACAAATACAGTGTCAATCTCCTGGCCAATAATACAACAATAACAAATACAATGTCAATCCCCTGGCCAACAATACCACAATAACAAATACAGTGTCAATCTCCTGGCCAATAATACAACAATAACAAATAGAATGTCAATCCCCTGGCCAACAATACAACAATAACAAATACAATGTCAATCTCCTGGCCAATAATACAACAATAACAAATGCAATGTCAATCTCCTGGCCAACAATACAACAATAACAAATACAATGTCAATCCCCTGGCCAACAATACAACAATAACAAATACAATGTCAATCTCCTGGCCAATAATACAACAATAACAAATACAGTGTCAATCTCCTGGCCAATAATACAACAATAACAAATACAATGTCAATCCCCTGGCCAATAATACAACAATAACAAATACAAGGTCAATCCCCTGGCCAATAATACAACAATAACAAATACAAGGTCAATCCCCTGGCCAACAATACAATAACAAATACAATGTCAATCTCCTGGCCAATAATACAACAATAACAAATACAAGGTCAATCCCCTGGCCAACAATACAACAATAACAAATACAATGTCAATCCCCTGGCCAACAATACAATAACAAATACAGTGTCAATCCCCTGGCCAACAATACAACAATAACAAATACAATGTCAATCCCCTGGCCAACAATACAATAACAAATACAGTGTCAATCTCCTGGCCAATAATACAACAATAACAAATACAATGTCAATCCCCTGGCCAACAATACAATAACAAATACAATGTCAATCCCCTGGCCAACAATACAACAATAACAAATACAGTGTCAATCTCCTGGCCAACAATACAACAATAACAAATACAGTGTCAATCTCCTGGCCAATAATACAACAATAACAAATACAATGTCAATCCCCTGGCCAACAATACAACAATAACAAATACAATGTCAATCCCCTGGCCAACAATACAACAATAACAAATACAGTGTCAATCCCCTGGCCAATAATACAACAATAACAAATGCAATGTCAATCTCCTGGCCAACAATACAACAATAACAAATACAATGTCAATCTCCTGGCCAACAATACAACAATAACAAATACAGTGTCAATCCCCTGGCCAACAATACAACAATAACAAATACAATGTCAATCCCCTGGCCAACTATACAACAATAACAAATACAATGTCAATCCCCTGGCCAACAATACAACAATAACAAATACAGTGTCAATCCCCTGGCCAACAATACAACAATAACAAATACAATGTCAATCCCCTGGCCAACAATACAACAATAACAAATACAATGTCAATCCCCTGACCAACAATACAACAATAACAAATACAATGTCAATCCCCTGGCCAACAATACAACAATAACAAATACAGTGTCAATCCCCTGGCCAACAATACAACAATAACAAATACAGTGTCAATCCCCTGGCCAACAATACAACAATAACAAATACAATGTCAATCCCCTGGCCAACAATACAACAATAACAAATACAGTGTCAATCCCCTGGCCAACAATACAACAATAACAAATACAATGCAAATCCCCTGGCCAACAACACAACAATAACAAATACAGTGTCAATCCCCTGGCCAACAATACAACAATAACAAATACAATGCAAATCCCCTGGCCAACAATACAACAATAACAAATACAATGTCAATCCCCTGACCAACAATACAACAATAACAAATACAATGTCAATCCCCTGGCCAACAATACAACAATAACAAATACAGTGTCAATCCCCTGGCCAACAATACAACAATAACAAATACAGTGTCAATCCCCTGGCCAACAATACAACAATAACAAATACAATGTCAATCCCCTGGCCAACAATACAACAATAACAAATACAGTGTCAATCCCCTGGCCAACAATACAACAATAACAAATACAATGCCAATCCCCTGTCCAACAATACAACAATAACAAATGCAATGTCAATCTCCTGGCCAACAATACAACAATAACAAATACAATGTCAATCTCCTGGCCAACAATACAACAATAACAAATACAATGTCAATCTCCTGGCCAACAATACAACAATAACAAATACAATGTCAATCCCCTGGCCAACAATACAACAATAACAAATACAATGTCAATCTCCTGGCCAACAATACAACAATAACAAATACAATGTCAATCCCCTGGCCAACAATACAACAATAACAAATACAGTGTCAATCCCCTGGCCAACAATACAACAATAACAAATACAATGTCAATCCCCTGGCCAACAATACAACAATAACAAATACAATGTCAATCCCCTGGCCAACAATACAACAATAACCTGCCCAAGGGGAATGCCTTTAGGTACCTGCAGGTTTGGGATTTCCGGGATGAAGTCTGATCTGGTAGCCTTGTTTTATTTTATAGATCAGAAGTAAAGGCAGTTTTCTGTCCCAGGAGAATAGTTAAAAAAAGAGTGATAACATTTGAAAGCAGAGCAGTCTTGTCTGAAGATAAGCTGAAACAACCCAGTTTAAGCAGCTAAATTAAGACATAGAATTATAGAATCCCTGCAGTGCAGGAGGCCATTTGGCCCATCGAGTCTGCACCGAGCCTCTGAAAGAGCACCCTTACCTCGGTCCGTTACCTTGCACCATCTCCGTAACCCCTCCTAACCGGCATATCTTTGGGCAGTGGGAGGAAACTGGAGCACCTGGAGGAAACCCATACAGACACGGGGAGAAAGTGCAAACTCCAAAGACACTCCCTTAAGGTGGAATTTGAACGAGGGTACCTGGAGCTGTGAGGCAGGAGGGCGAACCACTGTGCCGCCCCATTCAGCCAGAGTCTGCAGGGGTTCTAACTGGGACCCAAATCTGTTCTGCAGAGCAAGTATTGCTCTGTGCCCTGCTAGATTGAGGGCTGTCTGTTTCTTTCCTTGTTGTTTAATGGGGAATTGAGTAACAGTGTTAAGGGATAATTGCAAGCTGTCCTTTTCAGGTGTGAAGTTAAAGAGTTTAGTATTGTATTTATAATAAAGTTTGGTTTTCAAAATACCAAACCCCTATTCCTTTGTGCAGTCACTCCTGGAGTGAATCATTCTTTCCTCTTTCAAATAAAGTAAAATAATGGGGTTTTGGACCTGTATCCTCACCACTGTTGGGGTCTGGTCTGTATAATTCCTTGTTTGGCTCGGGGTTATTGAACTTAAAAGACGGTGAGTGTGTGTGCAATGACTGCATTCTTCCAGGTTCTGAAATGTAACCGGGGTGACTGGAGATGGCTCTTGCAGTTGCAAAAATGTGTTTGGGTGTTGGAGCGATTACTCAGGATGGTTTGCAGAGGGAGGCTAAAGCAAAACATTTGGGTTTGGCGTTGAAGCTCCATTTAACCTTGACGAAAGGGGTGAGGACGGATTAATGTGGAGCAGAGACCGCCGTGTCGAACCCAGGCTGGTACTCCCCGCACAGCGCTGATGGAATGCTCCACCGCCGGACAAGCCCTCTCCCTGATCCAATGTTAAACGGGAGCCCCCATACACGTGGACGGAGGGGATTCCACAGCACTATTTGCTGTCCAGGCGAGCTCTTTCGAATGCAGTCTCTGCCCAGTATTTATCCCTCAGCCAACATCGCTGAAACAGACAGTCCAGACATTAGCGCTTTGCTGTCTGTGACGGCTTGCTGTTTGAAAATAAGTCACGACACGTCAAAGCTACTTTGGGACGTCCTGGGGCCACGCAAGGCCCTATTCAATTCCAGGACTTTCCCTGGTCCTGTGGCCACCGATGGGGTTCCAACCGCCCAAATTGAGTTCACGCAACCTCCTCGCAGCCACAGGACGTTCTGACACTTTAGTGAGCTGGCTTTCACATCCGCCTGCGCTCCAACCCGAACGTCCATCACCGTCAAAAACTCTCAGGCTGCAGCTGCTTCCTCGCTTCTTTGAACCACAGGTCGGCGGGGCACTGCTGCCTGACGGCGCCGAGGTCCCGGGTTTGATCCCGGCCCCGAGTCACTGTCCGTGTGGAGTTTGCACGTTCTCCCCGTGTTTGTGTGGGTTTCACCCCCACAACCCAAAGATGTGCAGAGTTTTTGACGGTGATGGAGGTTCGGGCTGGAGCGAGCGCAGGCGGAGTCGGAAAGCTGAAACACTTACAGGAATATGGCAAACAGGAGTAATCTCAGTGCCACTTCGCAGATGACATTGACGATGGCATTCCTCCGCATGGTGACCCGAGTTTGATTCCCTCTGACCTTTCAGTGCCAATCTGTTTGAAAAGACAAGGCCAGCGAGTTAGGACATCCTGATACACAAACAACCCACGGGTTGCCAATCATTGACAGTCAGGTGGGAGTGCACTTTCTGCATCAGCCAAGCCAGATTGGACAAGTGCAGGTTATTGATTTTAAATATTTTCATTCAGATTTTTCATTTGTAAAATGCAAAATAGTACAAAACAGAAGAACACGCCGGCACACATAAAAGCTCAAAAAACAGCCCAACCCTTCCACAACCTAACCCGTCACCCCTTCCCTCCTCCCCTCCCGCCGCAACAACTGAGGGTGACCAACCCCTGAAAGTAAACAATAAACGGCTGCCATCTTTGCTCGCCTGACGGTGTACTTGACTTTCTCGAGGTGTAGGAACTCTGTCAGATCTCCCAGCCACACTGGGGCACAGGGTGGGGAAGCAAAACTCCACCCCCCCCCCCACCCCCCGGGGAATCAGCGAGGCGAAGGCCAGGACATCGGCACCCCCCTCGCGCACATGGGTCCGCAACTCCGGCCAGGACATCAGCACCCCCCTCGCGCGCGCGTGCGGGTCCGCAGCTCCGGCCAGTCTGAGACACCCCAAATATGGGGGAGGGGAAAACCGGAATCTCCGGCCTCTCAGGGGAGCTTTCAAATGGGGAAGGCAGTGTGTCCCTCCGTCTTTATAAGATTCAGAGGAATCTCCTTTTAAATTCCAGGCAGTATGTGCGTGAAGTTGATGCACCAACCCGTCTCACGCAAGCGCCCGTGTGTAATCCACTAGACAGTTACATGGGCAGGGTGGGTATAGAGGGATATGGGCCCAATGCGGGCAGGTGGGACTAGCGTAGTGATAGAAACTGGGCAGCATGGACAAGCTGGGCCGAAGGGCCTGTTTCCACGCTGTAAACATCTATGACTTTAAGCTGCACCCCAACTGGGAGATATCATGAGGTTGGTATCGCTTAAGTTTGGTTGGAGCTTGTTCGCCCTTCTCCACCCTGCGATCGTCCATGTGCTGACAACCACGGGTCGAGAAGGCAAACAAGCTGCGACTCAAGCCAGGAGGAGGAGGAGTTGAGGACAAACACACAAAGCTCCCGTTTCAAAAAGGCCAAAACCACCTCCAACGAAAGCCAAATGATATGATACAGACCCTCAGGTCGGTTTAACACCCACAGGAACTCAGCTTCAGAAGGCCATTCGGCCCCTTCAGTTTGCTGATTTGTAACGCAGTTCCACCTGTCTGCTCTTGCGCCACTCCCCTCAACAGCCTTATCGAATAAGAATTTACTGATGGCAGAGTCTCGGAAGCCCCCCCAGCCTTTGGGAGGACAAAGCACTTTCCCCTCCAAATGGCATGGCCCGGCGTGTTCGGGTTATGCCCCCCCCCCCCCCCCCCCCCCACCCACCCACTGGAGATAGTTTCTGCTCTCTCCCCGAATCAATTCTTTGATCATTTTGAACAGTCCTCGCTGTGAAAACTGCTCAGTAGTTCTTTTAAACAGACTCACCAGCTGGAGTGCTGGAACCACAAAGGAAACCTTGCAGGGAAGTGATGGTTTCGGACAGCCCGTGGGCACACATGAATTCTACACCCCTTAATCTTTTATACTCAAGGCAAAGTCAAGCTCATCCGACCAAACCTAACAATTTAACCCTCTGTTCCCCGTGCGGTAGACTCTGGGGAACTGAAGCTTTCGCAGAGTGAAGGTGGATGGGGCCTGTGGTTATTACGGCACAGTGGTTAGCACTGCTGCCTCACAGTGCCAGAGACCCGGGTTCGATTCCGGCCTCGGGTGACTGTCTGTGCGGAGTCTGCACTTTCTCCCCGTGTCTGCGTGGGTTTCCTCCGGATGCTCCGGCTTCCTCCCACAATCTAAAGATGTGCAGGTTCGGTGCTTTGGCCGCACTAAATTTCCCCCTCGTGCCCCAAGGTTAGGTGGAGTTACGAGGATAGGGTGGGGGAGCGGGCCTCAGTGAGGCGCTTTTGCAGAGGGTGGGGGGGTGCAGACCCGATGGGCCAAAAGGCCTCCTTCTGCACTGGGGGGATTCCACTATCACGGCAGACATGTCAAACTAATTCCCCTTGTACACTTAATCACACGCGTGTCTGCAATTTTGATGGCAGTGGGTACTTTGGATCGCTCGCTGCCTAACGACACACCACAATCTGATCGGCAGTGAAAGGCCACACTGCTTCTTTAGTCCTCGCTGTCACACAGCGTTTGTACGTGCTCGTTCAATGCTTTCCCAACTCCCCGTTCTTCTGCCACAATTAAATATGTCAATTCCTTTTTGAAACTGTTTTGTTTCGCATAATTGCAAGGAATGTGGGCATCTCTGGGCTGGGCCAGCAGTTGCTGCCCATCCCTAATTGCCCTTAAACTGAGGTGTCCCTCGGTCATTTCAGAGGGTGCAGTTCCGAGTCAGCCACAAGTTGCTGTGGGTCTGGAGGCCAGCTTGGGTAAGGACGGCAGATTTCCTTCCCGAACCAGGTGGGCTTTTACAAGCAACCGATGACAGTTGTCGCGGTCACCACTGCTGAGACGAGCTTTATATTCCAGATTTTGTTTTAATTTATCAATTGATTTTGTTCGTCAACCGCATTCAAATTCCACCAGGTGGCACGGTGGGATTTTAACCCAAATTCGCCAGAGCGCGGGTCCCAACATGATACGCCAAGTGACATTTCCAGTGCTTCCCAGATGACAACAGCCCACTGACTGCCAATATTTCCCGTTGCCCCTCTGGCTCTTCTGCCAGTTTTCATCCAGCTGTCACCTCTGATGACTGACCCTCCCCGCAGCCCACGACAAACCCCACCAGCAGAAGGGCTGCACGGTTCACTCACTGGCTCCGGTGACAGAGGGAGTGTCAGATGGCACAGACACTGCCTCCTGCATGCCGCGAGCAACCAAAGTATCGCCAGGCGCTCTTCAGACACGCACGGAATCAACTGCGACCAAATCTACCGCTGATTCGCTGCATTTCCCTCTGGAACACACACCTGTGCAAAAGAATTTTGTTTCAAAGCGAGTAACAAAGAAAAACCAAAATAAATCGGAAAGGTGAGTTCAGAGTCAGGAAACGCTCGTGATGGCCGCTGGCAGTGGCTGGAGAGGACCATCAGGGAAGAAGTGGGAGGAGAGGCCATATCTGTTGGGAGCGAGGGGGTGACAAGCTGAGCCAGAGGGGAGAGTAGCAGGAGCCAGTGAAGATTTGGAAGAGAGAGAATTGGCTGAATTCGGATAATCAGTCACAAGGGCATAGACATAGACACAGACATAGAATTTACCGTGCAGAAGGAGGCCATTCGGCCCATTGAGTCTGCACCGGCTCTTAGAAAGAGCACCCCACCCAAGGTCAGCACCTCCACCCTATCCCCATAACCCAGTAACCCCACCCAACACTAAGGGCAATTTTGGACACTAAAGGCAATTTATCATGGCCAATCCACCTAACCTGCACATCTTTGGACTGTGGGAGGAAACCGGAGCACCCGGAGGAAACCCACGCAGACACGGGGAGGATGTGCAGACTCCGCACAGACAGGGACCCAAGTCGGAATTGAACCTGGGACCCTGGAGCTGTGAAGCAATTGTGCTATCCACAATGCTACCGCGCTGCCCTATAGAAGGAGGCCATTTGGTCCATTGAGTCAATACCAGCTCTCTGCGGACTACCTCCAGTCCCACGCCAAACCCCAACCCGAATTTCCTTTTGAAATCATTCATTGTGACACAGTGATTGGCACCACTGCCTCACAGCGCCAAAGACCCGGGTTCGATTCCCCACTGGGTCACTGCCTGTGCGGAGTCTGCAGGTTCTACCCGTGTCTGCGCGGGTTTCCTCCGGGGGCTCCGTTTTCCACCCACAGCCCAAAGACGTGCAGGTTGGGTGGATTGGCCATGGTCAATGTGCAGGGTGACAGGAATAGGGCAGGGTGCTCTTTCGGAGGGTCGGTGCAGACTCAATGGGCCGAAAGGCCTGTGCCTGCACTGCAGGGATTCAACCGATTCTATCGTCTCTGACTTGGCCAGCCGGAGGGGGGAAACACCCCGGCCTGCCCAGCCCCACCCACCCCTGGAAACCACTCTGCCCTCCCCTCTCTCCTCGGGCACCTTTCCTGGTGTGACGTGCGTGGGGCGGGGCGCGGCGGGAAGAGGGCCCGAATGGCCTCGTTGGCGGGATTCTCTGCGAGCACCGGGTTTGGGGGTGGGGGTCCGGAGAGCGAGAAGCTGCAATTGGATCCCAGTCCGGACAGCGGGAGAATGGGGAATTCGGCCCATTGAGCCCATGCTAGCCCCCCCCAGGTGTGGGCAGCATTGCAGAGGTGACAGGAGTGGTGGGGAGGGGGGTTTAGAGGAAGGGGGACGCTGGGGAGACAGTGCTGGGTTGATGATGGTTGTTGTTTGGGGGTGGGGGGGAGTATAGAAGGTGATCTCCCCCCGCCCGGGACTCCCGCTCCATCCCCCGTCAACCCGGGCCCCCGGCCGGCGGCGCCAACCCCCCCCATCCCTGCCGCCTGCACTCACCGGCTCGCTCCCCCGGCAACCGGCCCGCCTCCCCCCCCCTGCGCGACGTGGCAGCAAGAGCAGACCCGGCGCTCGGTCCTCCCGCCGCAGCGCCGCCCGCAGCCCGGGAGCGCCGCTGCAGCGCTCACCTCCAGCCAGCCAGGTCCTCCTTGCGCGTCCATGCACTGTCACCAGGCCACCCCGCTCACCATTCTGCCTCCTCCCCCCCCCAATGACTACAGCTACTGCTTACCCCCCCCCAAAAAAAAAACAAAACACTCTGGAATCCCCCCCCCATTTTCAAACACCGTTAAAAACCTAGCCCCTCTCATCTATCGATGGGCCGAGCGGTCTGCCCCCCCCCCCCACCACACATCACGCGGTTCGTTCCAATGTCGGATATTGTCTCGTCGAGACCTGGGCACATCATCCCAACATCGCGCGAGCTTTCATTCGGACACCACCTTCACTGTCAACCCCCCCCGCCCCCCCGCCAAGCCAGTAACCCCACCCAACACTAAGGGCAATTTTGGACACGAAGGGCAATTTATCATGGCCAATCCTCCTAACCTGCACATCTTTGGACTGTGGGAGGAAACCGGAGCACCCGGAGGAAACCCACGCACACACGGGGAGGATGTGCAGACTCCGCACAGACAGTGACCCAAGCCGGAATCGAACCTGGGACCCTGGAGCTGTGAAGCAATTGTGCTATCCACAATGCCACCGTGCTGCCCCATTTTGTATGATTCTCTCACAATGATAAAAGTGAACTGTTTCCCTGGGTGTCCACACAGGCTGAATGAGTGTGCCCAGTACTTTTTGGTGTTTTTTCAGATCTCTGGTATCCATACGGTATTTTAGTTACCTCCATTTGCGTTACCTCCTCGTCCTATTACTCAACCTCACCCTGCAGTCTCCATTTCCCAATCCACGCCCCTGATGCAACACATTGCTCTGTCACATTGCAGGCCAGGTCACCTACGGTGCTACCGAAAGGCAAAGTTCCCTCTTCCTGAACCACAGGTTCACTGGGCTGGGCTACATTCATGACCGCAGGAAGCTACAAACCAGTCTCCCATCCATTGACTGTATCGATAATTCCCGCTGCCTCAGAAAGGCAGCCAGCATAATTAAGGACCCCACTCACCCCGGACATACTCTCTTCCACCTCCTTCCGTCAGGAAAAAGATACCAAAGTTTGAGGTCACGTACCAACCGACTCAAGAACAGCTTCTTCCCTACTGCCATCAGACTTTTGAATGGACCGACCTCGTATTAAGTTGATCTTTTCTCTACACCTTGCTATAACTGTAACATTATATTCTGCAGTCTCTCCTTCCTTCCCTGTGTACGGTGTGCATTGTTTGTACAGCATGCAAGAAACAATACTTTTCACTGTATACTGATACATGTGACAATAATAAATCAAATCAAATTTTTAAAAAAGGTTCAGTGGGAGAGAGGAAATAATCTGCGAGTAAAATGCTGGAATTGTTTATTTGGATTTGTTCATTGTCACATGTACCGAGGTACAGTGAAAAGTATTTTTCTGCGAGCAGCTCAACAGATCATTAAGTACATGGGAAGAAAAGGGAAGAAAAGAAAATACATAATAGGGCAACACAACATATACAATGTAACTACATAAACACCGGCATCGGGTGGAGCAGACAGGGTGTAGTGTTAATGAGGTCAGTCCATAAGAGGGTCGTTTAGGAGTCTGGTAACAGCGGGGAAGAAGCTGTTTTTGAGTCTGTTCGTGCGTGTTCTCAGACTTCTGTATCTCCTGCCCGATGGAAGAAGTTAGAAGAGTGAGTAAGTGGGTGGGAGGGATCTTTGATTATGCTGCCCGTTTTCCCCAGGCAGCGGGAGGTGTAGATGGAGTCAATGGATGGGAGGCAGGTTTGTGATGGACTGGGCGGTGTTCACGACTCTCCGAAGTTTCTTGCGGTCCTGGGCCGCAAATGTCAGGAAAGGCTGGAAATAAGTTGGCCAATCCGTACTAAATACTCTGAACGGGTTTGGCTGGAGTTACCAAATGGCAATGGAGCAGCAATATAACGATTGTCCACATGCAGACAAAATGCACTTGCAGCCCATTGCAAAGGAGTTGTGTCATTTGCTGACCTCGCCCATTCTTTCCTCCTGTACATTTACTTTGCTGTGTGCACCAAGTTCAGCAGAAGGATGCTGTGGGTGGCTGTTAGAAAGCAGAGGAAGAGAAACCAGAATGGGGGGATTGCTCTCATGAAGAAAAGGCCAAGTTTCATAGGAACTAGGAGCAGGAGTGGGCCATCTGGCCCCTAGAGCCTGCTCCGCCATTCAATGAGATCACGGCTGATCTTTTTGTGGACTCAGCTCCATCTACCCGCCCGCTCACCGTAACCCTTGATTCCTTTACTGTTCAAAAATCTATCCACCTTTGCCTTAAAAACATTCAGCCAGGTAGCCTCAACTGCTGCACTGGGCAGGGAATTCCACAGACTCACAACCCTTTGGGTGAAGAAGTTTCTCCTCAACTCAGTCCCAAATCTGCTCCCTCTTATTTTGAGGCTACCTCATTCTGCTTTCACCCGCCAGTGGAAACAACCTCCCTGTTTCTATCCTATCTATTCACTTCATCATTTTATATGTTTCTATCAGATTCCCCCCCTTCATTCTCCTAAATTCCAATGAGCACAGTCCCAGTTTACTCAATCGCTCCTCAGAAGCCAATCCTCTCAACTCCGGAATCAACCGAGTGAATCTCCTCTGCATCCCCTCCAGTGCCAGTACCTCCTTTCTCAAGTAAGGAGACCAAAACTGTACACAGTACTCCAGGTGTGGCCTCACCAGCACCCTATACAGCTGCAACATAACGCCCCTGCTTTTCAACTCCATCCCTCCAGCAATGAAGGACAAAGTTCCGTTTGCCTTCTTCATCACCTGCTGCACCTGCAAACCAACTTTTTGCGATACATTCACAAGGACACCCAGGTCCCTCTGCGCAGCAGCATGCTGAAATTTTTTACCATTTAAGTAATAGTCCATTTTGCTGTTTATTCCTCCCAAAAGGGATGACCTCACATTTACCAACATTGAACTCCATCTGCCAGACCCTTGCCCACTCACTTAAACAATCTATAATTCCTTTGCAGGGTTAATTTGTTTAGCCTGTGCCATCCTGCTCGTCACAGAATACAGTAACATTGGAGTTGTTGACCCATCAACCTCCATCAGTTGGTCCCTCACAGACCAACGGGACAATGAAATCACAGAAACAAGGTGCTCTGATTCCAAAGGTTAGGTGGATTGGGTATGCTAAATTGGGTAGGGTTACAAGGATAGGATGGGGACTGGTCCTCGGTTAGGGATGCTCTTTCGGAGGATCAGTGCAGACACGATGGGCCGAATGGCCTCCTTCTGCACTGTCGGGATGCTATGATTTAATGTCCCAGCGTACGGCAGGTTTTGCCACTCACTCTGCATCTCTGCTGTTTCCCCTTGCTTGCCTTGGGTTTCCTGGCGTTGGTCTCCATTACTCCTCTGCACTCGCTGCTCCACACATTTTCTCTACTCCTCTCTTCACTGGCCAGGACCTAAACAGGTCTAACGCACAAATCAACTGTTGTTTGTCAATAGAGTAGCAATCCTCCCAACCTGCTCGTGGCTTCTGAGGAACTCCCTGAACACTGTTTTGGGGTTTTACGTCAACCTTTCTTGAATCTCAACCCTGAGATTATGTTTCTGATCGAGAGACAGAGAGAGAGAGAGAGAAAAATCAAAACTTCTGATCTTCCTTTCCGTTTTATAAAAATAATAATAATCTTTATTAGTGTCACAAGTAGGCTTACATTAACACTGCAATGAAGTTACTGTGAAAATCCCCGAGTCACCACACTCCGGCGCCTGTTCGGGTACACGGAGGGAGAATTCAGTATGTTTCATTCACCTAACAAGAACGTCTTTCGGGACTTGTGGGAGGAAACCGGAGCACCCGGAGGAAACCCACGCAGACACGGGGAGAAGGTGCAGACGCCGCACAGACAGCGACCCAAGCCGGGAATCGAACCCGGGTCCCTGGCACTGTGAGGCAACAGTGCTAACCACTGTGCTACCTTGCTGCACAGAGACATACAGTGGCAGACTTGGTGCCGTCTGTTTCCTTATTTGGGACGGCCTAGGTGCCTTGGACACCAACGGCCGTGGCCGGTCGGGAGCCGCCCCACCATCAAGGTGGCGGATCTTAATTGGACCTCATCGATCCGGGTGATGGAGCCCTGACCGATGGATTGGGTATTCACCTGGGACCGCCTGGGGCTCCCGGGGATAAAAGGCGCTGCGCAGCCCACCACTCGCTCTCTCGACTGCCACAACAACAGTGACCCTTCCCCGGCCAATAGGAGACCATCCACGCCATCGACGGAAGGGCCAGAGCCAAGGAGACAGGTGACCAGCAACAAACTTCCAACACTGCCGGGACTGCGGACTCAGATAAAGGCCATATCTGCCCGGCACTTGCCTGTGAACTGGAAGTTCAGTTGAGGTCCTTCTTGTGTGTATTAGCTGAGAGTTCAACTTGCCTGTGTGTGTGAGATTGATTAACATTAACGATTGTGTACTTGTGAAGAAAGGTATATTAGTGTCCAAACAACGTGTGGTCATTTGTCCATCGTATACGGGTTAAAGACACAGCACGCCGGGCAGCAAGCTCTCACTTTCCACCTCTTTGGTCTTGACTCTGAAGATTCAGAGTGAAATTCACACCTCGAGGGGTTGACCAGGAAGAGGTCAGCATTAGGAAATCGTTCAGCCACCTTACCTTACTTGGCACTGACTCAAAGGCGTGCGAAAGCGAGCCAATCCTCGCAAGAATTGAAGTGCTTATTGAAGATGACAGAGGGGGGAAATCCTGGAGGGGCAGAAAAGCTGACACTTGGGGTGACTTGGCTTTGATGTTTCCAAATGAAGGGAGCAAGAAACAAAGGGGGGGGTGGGGGGGGGAGAAAGCAAATGAGAATGGAGGAAATTCTCCAGCTCAGGCCCCTGCCCAGCCGGTGTGTCAGGCGCTGTCAGGTTGTTTCCCTACGATGTCACAGAGGCAGGACACCATGATGTCAGTCCCAGCCCGTGTGTCTATCACAATGACCAGGATCAGCAGGAAAGGGTTTGAGTCACCTGGCTCGCTCTCTCTCACACTTAGCTAGGGTCTCTGCCGCTCTCAGTGATCACAGAGTGAACAACTGATTGTTCCTTTCTGAGAACGGTGCATCTGGCACCCAGTGACACATCAGCAGTCACTTTACCTCCCCCCCCCCCCACACACACACACACACACACACACACACACACACCCCCCTCCCCACACGCAACCCCAACAGCCTGACAAGAGGGTGAAACATTCCACAAACCGCAGTCAACCTGCTCGTAGAATCCCCACCGTTCTGAAGGAGGCCATTCGGCCCATCGAGTCTACGCCGACCCTCCGAAAGAGCTCCCGACCTCGGACCAATCACCTGTCCTCGCCTCGTAACCCCTCATGCCCGGTTCCATTTCGTGACCCGAATGCTTAGGTCCAAAGCAAAGGTTTTCAGGAATAAGCAAACAGGGTTAAATTCGGCTGTGAGCTCAAGCTTTGAGCAAAACCAAATCCCTTTCAGCATCAGGGTTGAAGGCGTTGTGAAAGATGACAGCGGTATGGGCGTCATGGTGGCGCAGTGGTTAGCACTGCTGCCTCACGGCGCCGAGGACCCGGGTTCGATCCCGGCTCTGGGTCACTGTCCGTGTGGAGTTGGCACATTCTCCCCGTGTCTGCGTGGTCTCACCCCCACAACCCAAAGATACGCAGGTCGGTGGTCCTGGACGGAGGGTAGATTACAGAGTCACCCACATTGTGTGCAATGGCGGTGAACAGGGCAGATGGGATTTTCAGCCATGTCGCCAAAGGGATGAACAAAATTGACACACAGCAAAAGACCCAGTTGATCCATCAAGCTTTCCTCTCCGGGGCGCAAGCTTCCCTGAACTCGGGTGGGGGGGGGGGGGGGGGGGGGGGGGGGGGGGGGGCGGGGGGGACCCTCAGTTGAATATAAACCTCCCACCTGGGTGCAGGTCGAGCCGCTCGGGGAGTGGAGACCTATTGTGTATCGGATAAAGCTAGTTATTGTTTCCTCCCCGCGGTTCAAGCGAGCTACTTTGGCAGATTGTACAATGCCTTCAATGTGCAGAAGATCCCAAAGATGCTTCACAGGAGTGACAATATTGACACTGGACTGTGAGGTATGGAAGAATCTCAGATATATTGTATTATAAGCACTTGGTACAGTGAGGTTTAAACGCCTGGGTTAGCGTGTGCTTGACTGCTGCAGGAGTGTTTCCAAAAATGTTGAAAGTTAACAGTTACGGGTTATCGTGTGATTATTGATCAGCAATAATGGGGAATTAATTGTCAGCTATTTTCTGGTGTGATGTTTTTGTTTTATGAATTTTGAGTACCCAATTATTTTTTTTTTACAATTAAGGGCCAATTTTAGCGTGGCCAATCCACCTACCCTGCACATCTTTGGGTTGTGGGGGTGAAACCCACACAGACACGGGGAGAATGTGCAAACTCCGCACGGACAGTGACCCAAGGCCGGGATCGAACCCGGATCCTCGATGCTCTGAGGCAGCAGCGCTCACCACTGTGCCGCATTTGTGTGATGTTCGAGATCATTTAACACTGTGTTAGTAGGAAAGTTTGTTTAAATATACCATATCCGTTAGTGAAATCACTCCCTGACTGAGGAATGCCTTCTTCACAGTCTGACAAAACTAAAATAAAATATCGGAGTTTCGGTCCAGTATTCTCGACACTGCTGGGGCCTGGTCCAATAACAGAACCACATCGAGAGATGACCAAATGTTTGGAACGGCGGTAGGTTTCACGGAGCATCTTGCAGAAGGAGAGCTAGAGGTGTGTGTGTGTGTGTGTGTGTGGAGGGAGGGGGGGGGGGGGAGTGTGGATTTCAGGGCTCAGGGTCAAGGCTGTAGGCAGGGCAGGGGAACTAAAGTAAGAGGTGCCCAGGAGACCAAATCTGGAGCAGGCCAGAAGCCTTGGAGGCTCGTGGTGCAAGAGGGTCATGCAGAAACCAGGAAGAGTGAGGCCTCGGAGGGTTTGAACACAAAGAGGGCAGTGTTACAATTGATGGGATGCTGTGTCGCCGAGCACAGACGAGATGGGTGTACCTCCAGTCCAGGTAGGTTGGTCAATGGAAGGCTGGCCACGAGTGAATTGGAACAGTCACGCCGAGATGGAGACGATGACAGGGGTGTGGGTTTAGGTAGCAGCAACTGAGCTGAGACAGGTAACGTTACAGAGGATGCGGCAAACATGGGGCCATTCATTACTCATGTCAGCTGGTGGTCTTGGATTGAGAGAGGATGTCACGGCTCCTTGTCACTGCCGTAAGCATAACCTTGTTCGGAATCTGTTCTCTGTGGGAACAATGTGGTTCCTGTTTCCAGAGCCTTCAGCCTGTCACCATTTGTCAATTGGGTACATCGAGTCCCATCTCCCAAGGGCAGCACCAAGAGATAGTGAGGGGGAATGGACAGCACGGTTAAACAGGCCAGCTTCAGTAGCTGTCCTGTGAAGGACTCGCCTCCTTTCTGTCTGCGTCACAGTGTCCTGTGTCATCCGGCTTTCGACAGGGAACAGCTGTTCGGCTGAGGCGGCTGGTTGCAAAGGTGAGCTCCAGCAGTTCTATTCAGGATTATACAGACCCAAAAGATTTTTCAAAAGTGCAAAAGTGTCAGTCAGGGAAGAGAAATACTTGGGGCGGCACGGTGGAGCAGTGGGTTAGCACTGCTGCCTCACGGCGCCGAGGTCCCGGGTTCGATCCCAGCTCCGGGTCACTGTCCGTGTGGAGTTTGCACATTCTCCCCGTGTCTGCGTGGGTTTCGCCCCCACGACCCAAAGATGTGCCGGGTGGGTGGATTGGCCGCGCCAAATTGCCCCCGAATTGGTTAAGAAAAAAAGAATTGGGATACTCTAAATTTATTTTTTAAAAAGAAGAGGAATAGTTGACCGCTCAAACACTGGAAAATAAACAAATGCTTGTGCTTCTGTCTCAAGACACCTCCGATTGCTTTCTGAAGTGGAGCCGCTGCCGGAATGTCGGGAACACCGAGGGTAACTGGTGCACAGCAAGCTCCCACAACAGCAACGCGAGCATGACCAATTCTGTGTTCCGGCGATGCTGCTTGAGGGCTACATGGTGGGCAGAACACCAAGGAGAAATCCCCTGTCCCCTTTCAACTAACGCCATGGAATCTCTGGGCCCCCAACCGTGTTTACGATATTCTGTGTGTTAACAGCAAGACTTCATTCACTATCAGTAGCTACATACATATATAATAATAATCTTCATCCGTGTCACAAGTAGGCTTACATTAACACTGCAGTGAGGTGACTGTGAAAAGCCCCTAGTCGCCACTCTCCGGCGCCTGTTCGGGGACACAGAGGGAGAATTCAGAATGTCCAATTTACCTAACAGCCCGTCTTTCGGGATTTGTGGGAGGAAACCGGAGCAACCGGAGGAAACTCGGATCATGTGCCTTCTGACATTACTGTGGGGGCATTACTCTGCACACATTAACCCTGTATACACCAGACCCCTCCACCATCAACCTGGCGAGAAGATTCCGGTCACCACGGCGGCAGTTCCAAGACCCGTGTTGAAACTGAGCGGAATCTCAGGCCGCCAGCTTCCAGCCACGTGGTTGACCTCTTATTCCGAGAGCCCCCCTGTTGGCCTGAGCAGGGGTGTACACCGGCCAGTTACGCCCCAATTTTGAAAAGGTCAAATTCAGACTGGTCAAATCGCAAGCTGCATGGAAACACCAAGAGGGGCGAGTTAGTCTGGAGGGCAGCTACAGGAAACCTCAGCAACAACACATCTGTGACCTCTATCACACAGCGATTTGGGCTCAACTCCAAGAACGGCGAGGCGGTAAAAAATGCTTCTCGCGATGTCTCACACATTGACGTTGTAATAGCAGAGCGTTTATGTTGTACGTTTATCGTATTTTCAGACATTCCTTAGCAGCAGTCCAGAACAGGGGCACTTTAAGAGAACGCTTGCGTGGCGTCACCGCAGGCGAGGTCGTAGGCCGGTTGCGCGGGTGACTGGACAGTGCGATATCCCAGCCTTTATTCATCGCCCGAAAAAGCTCTTAGTTTCTGTTCAACCTTCACAGCCTCCTGAAGTCAATCCTGTCAACACGACAAGGTTGAGACAGACAGATCTTTAATCAGTGAGGGAAGCGAGGGTTACGGGAAGAAGGCGGGAAAGCAGCGCTGGGGATTATCACGTCAGATCGCCGTTACTTCATCGTATGGCGGAGCAGACTCGATGGGCCGAATGGACTGCTTCTGCGTCTTACGTTTTGATGGTAGAGGCACCCATTCTGTTGCAGTGGCTTTGGGACCCCCTGAGATTGTGAAAGGCTCACCCAGCATCTCTTGTACGGCTTCGAAGGTGAGGCTTGATTTCGATCCGGATTCTTGCATTGGAGCTCACTCCTTGTCCTACTTTAATGGGATTCTGCTGTTCATGATTTGTGAATGTGAATAAACTCTGCGCGATGTGCAACACTCCTCTGAGCTCCTCTTAAGGGTACATGGTTTCAAACGTCTTCGTCACGATGCGAATTATCACGGTGCCTTGCAAGCCCACGTCATTGAATTCTGCTGTGCATTTCACAGAATTCATCACAGAATTTACAGTGCAGAAGGAGGCCATTCGGCCCATCGAGTCTGCACCGGCTCTTGGAAAGAGCACCCTACCCAAGGTCAACACCTCCACCCTATCCCCATAACCCAGTAACCCCACCCAACACGAAGGGCAATTTTGGACACTTCGGGCAATTTATGGACACGAAGGGCAATTTCTCATGGCCAATCCACCTAACCTGCACATCTTTGGACTGTGGGAGGAAACCGGAGCACCCGGAGGAAACCCACGCACACACGGGGAGAACGTGCAGACTCCGCACAGACAGTGGCCCAAGCCGGAATTGAACCTGGGACCCTGGAGCTGTGAAGCAATTGTGCTATCCACAATGCTACCGTGCTGAAAAGGTGCACTTGACCCCTCCTCTCAGTTCACCCCATGCTAACCAATTTCTACTTGTGTTTGTTATCTTTCCCCCTTTACCCGTAACCAAAGTTGCCATCTCTTGTGTGATACCCCTATTTGAAGTCCATGCACACGGCATCCACCGCATTATCCTCTGCCCAGCATGTCAGACACCTCCTCAAATAATTTACAGGGAGTTGCTTCCGCAATCTCGGGATATCTCAACGTGCTTTAGGGTCAATGAAATGTACATGGAATGATCTGGGAATTAGTGTCAGCTACTTGTAACATTTTTTTTCTTTGTCTTTGCGATACACTCCCAGACAGCTGAACTAGCTGTCAAAGCTGTGTTCGCGGCGAAATTGGAAAGTCACGTATCCCAATGATTAACGGAAACTACATTGGAGTCGCAGTCTTTCAGTCCAGGTTCAGTCCAATTCTAAAGAAATGCCAGAGGCCGGAAACAGAATTTCAGGATTGCTCGGTGTTCTTGTCAATACGGATGCTGGTGATAATCACCAGGTGGAGGTGGTAAGCTTGGCAAGTTCGGAAACTCTTTAGGTTTAATTTCATCATGCTCTCTGGCAAAAAGGGCTTCGCAGTGTGGTCCCCTGGAAAACTTACACGTAAGACATTAGTTCCTGGCTGTTTACAGACATTTACAGACAATACAACACTGTAGAGCAGGGGCTGTGCCCCCTCAGTAGAAGGTGGTCGTGCTCGAGAGCTGCCAGCCATAATCCCAGCAGTGCCAGGACTGAGGAGCGGGCATGGCTGAGACTGCAGGTGGGCTCAGGAAAAATAAAAGATGGAGACCAGAGCCTTCTTTAGCGGGAGAGGAATCTGACAGGCAGGGGAGAGGTGGGGGGGGGGGGGGAGGGGGGCTGAGGCCCTGTGGTGAGAATGAGCGGTGGTGAGGGGGGTTTGGAGGCCGGGCGGGGTGAGACAAAGGAGGGTCACACTTTCTGGGGTCAGGGTGGGTTTCCCGCAATGGACATCCACCCCCCCCCCCCGCCGCCTCCTCCAGCCCCTGAATGCTGTGTGCCCCCCCCCCCCCTTCTTTCCTGCCTTTGCAAAAACATTTTTCAGAAACGGGCTGCTCCTCCTGACGTGAGGTTTTGGTGGACTGGTTTGGAGACGAGCTCGGTTGCCCCTGCCCGTGGCGGGCAGGCAGGCTGTCGGGTTCAGGGTCCGTCCACCCCGCCGTCTCATGTCGGCCGGGGCAGGGGTGGGAGGGAAGGTGGTGGGTTCGCTAACCCGTGGATTTTATGTGCCATTCGCCCCACCACGCCTTCCGTCCCCCCCAACCTGAAACACACCGGCGGGGGGGCGATAAAATCCAGTCAAACTCTGCTTCCCCCCCCCCTCGTTACAGATTCTGCCTGACCTGCGGAGAAGTTCCAGCGTTTTCAGTCTGCATTTCAGATTTTCACCATCCACAGCATTTTGCTGGACTCAGTCAGCAGGCTCCGCGGACAATGCTGGCCTGGAGGACCCTTCGCCAGCCAATTGAACAATTCGAATCCATTGATCAGTGCAGAAGGGGGCCATTCGGCCCGTCAGGTCTGTGCTGACCCTCCGAAAGAGCGCACTACCTTGGCCCACTCCCGTTGCCCTATCCCCCGTCACCCCACCTGACCTGCACACCTTGGGCACCAGGGGTTAATTTAGCGCGGCCAATCCACCTAACCCTGCACACCTTTGGACTGTGGGAGGAAACCGGAGGACACCCACGCGGACAGGGGGAGAACGTGATTGAAGAAGTTACATCTGACCGATGCCTCAAGGGTGATTTACGAAAGCCCAGGAACACGTTGCGACCGGGACAAAAACCAATGTTCCATCCTCGGCGACTCTCTCTGGCATTTATGACAGTGCCACACCATGTACTGGCACTGACGGTTTCACCGGGGCTGTGCGCTCTAATCTCTGGACTGGTGAACCCACGGCTCTCCGACTCAGAGACGGAGTGCTGACTGGTGGAATTGGAGACGGGAAGAATTCTGTTCCCTGGACTCTTGTCAGCAACCTCTGACGTAAAGATGGCGTTGACCTGGATACTGAGGCCTGATGGAGGCGCAAAGAATCCAAGGGTGTCACGCCTGACAACATTACTGCAGCTGAATCCTTGAGGTAAAATCCATCTGCGAAAATTCCTCCAATGTCCTCATGAAAATGCGTGGGTGAGGAGTTCACATGGATAAAATTAGTGCCGCTGCTACAATTTCAAAGACTTGTTTATTTGCTGGAGTTGTATCTTTTAAACGGTTGACGAAGAGCAGCATTTTGTTTGCGACCATTGGTCAGATAAGCCCCAAGTGACATTCAGGGATAAGAGATGCAGATATTTAACGTTGATGATTTCGCCAAGCCCGATTCTGACAGCACAGGGGGAGTAGGCGCCCGGTGCAAAGTTGCAACTGAAGAGCTACTTACCAAAAACTCAGGGACTCCACATCACTGCCGCCGCCCGAAAACATACTGAAACTATCCAATCCTCCAGCGATCGAGTGGAATAGGATGTTAGAAACTTGCAACCCCAAAGGAAGACGACTGCTACTTTGAAACCAAGGACGGCCAATCAATCTTGGAGATTGTATCGGTAAGTCTAGAGGGTGCCGTTGATGGCATTTATTTGGGGGTTTGAGGGGAATGCCTATAATGCTGACCTGTTACCATGGCTGGATTTCGCGGGGGGGGCCCTCGATGGAGAACTGTCATTGGGGGGAGGGGGGGGCATCATCGTTCTGAGACAGTCCATGCCTTGCCCCTGCCACATTGATAAAGGCACTCAGTGAATTGGCCTCCACAGCCTTCTGCGGCAAAGAGTTCCACAGATTCACCACCCTCTGGCTGAAGACATTCCTCCTCATCTCTGTTTTAAAGGATCGTCCCTTTAGTCCTACTTAAGCCCACACCTCCACCCTATCCCTGTAACCCCACCCAACCTTTTTTTTTGGACACCAAGGGCAATTTATCATGGCCAATCCACCTAACTTGCACATCTTTGGACTATGCGAGGGAACCGGAGGAGGAACCTCACGCACACATGGGGAGAACGTGCAGATTCCGCACAGACAGTAACCCAAGCCAGGCATTTAACCTGGGACTGTGGAGCTGTGAAGCAACTGTGCTAACCACGATGCTACCATGCTGCCCTAATTCCTCATACGACAAGCTCTTCATTCCAAGGATCATTCTTGTGAACCTGCTCTGGACCCTTTCCAAGACCAGCACATCCTTCCTTAGATACGGGGCCCAAAACTGCTCACAATACTCCAAATGGGGTCTGACCAGAGCCTTATCCAGCCTCAGAAGTACATCCCTGGTTTTGTATTCTAGCCCTCTCGACATGAATGGTAACATTGCATTTGCCTTCCGAACTGCCGACTGAACCTGCACGTTAACCTTAAGAGAATCGTGACCAAGGACTCCCAAGTCCCTTTGTGCTTCTGCTTTCCGAAGCATTTCCCCATTTAGAAAATAGTCTATGCCTCCATTCCTCCTTCCAAAGTGCATAACCTCACACCTTTCCACATTGTATTCCATCTGCCACTTCATTGCCCACTCTCCTCGCCTGTCCAAGTCCTTCTGCAGCTTCCTCCACATGACCTGTCCAGCTACAGATCTGTGTGCCATCTGCAAACTGAGCAACAATACCCTCAGTTCCTCCTTCCAGATCAGAAATGTACATTGTGAAGAACTGCGGTCCCAACACCGAGCCCTGAGGGACACCACTAGTCACCGGCTGCCGGCACTGATGAGGCTTTGAGTCAGCTGGGAGGGTCCCTGCTGCATTGGAGAAGATTTGGCGGGGGAGGAGGGAGCCGGGCAGCAGGATTCCCGGGCTCTGACCTGCTCTTGTACCCACAGATTCTGGTCAATGGTAATGCCCAGGATGTTACTCGTGGGGGATTCGGTGGTGGTCATGTCATTGAATGTCAAGGCGTGATACTCAGTTTGGCTTCTTTCCGTTTCTTTGTGCCACGTGTTTCTTTCCGAGATTTGGGGTTCCCAAAGTAGCAAACTTGTAATAAACCTTCTTTGGTCACCTTGAGGTTTCCAGGCTATTGTGTATTAATTGATGGGGTGTGGGAGACGTTGATTGGCTATTGTCCATCCCTAGTGGCCCTTCGGAAGGTGGTGGGTGAGCTGCCTTCTTGAACCGCTGCAGTCCGCGTGGCGTAGGGACACCCACACTGCTGTTAGGGAGGGAGTTCCAGAATGTTGCCCCAGCGCCAGTGAAGGACGACAGGGTGGCGTGTCACCTGGAGGGGAACCTCCAGACGGTGGGGTTCTCTTCACAGGAGCAGTGTCAAGCAACATTTGGAAGAGGGGCATTACTGCACCCACATTTAACTCCAGCCACACCTCAGTTGTACATCTCCAGCAGAGTTTTCTCCTGCCGACCTGGAAGTTTAGCCCTCACCTTTCTTGCATGACCCAATCCCTGGCATTTTCAGAATTGGGGACGAGTCTGAGGCACGCAACCCGTACGCAGTTGATTCCGAAGCAAGGGCTCAAAATTAACAGAATTTACATGAAAAAGTATTTTCATTGAGAAAAATGTTTCACACGACGCAACAAATACAATTGCAGACTCAGCCACACACCTACTGCAGCCCCCCCCCCCCCCAATACCAACAAAGAAAAACAACCGAGGCAAGACGGTGGCCGGCTCCTCGAAACAGGAAATGAGAGGCTGTCGTCTCGGGTAGAACCCTCATGCCGACCCCCCCATCGTATACTTGACCTTTTCCAAGTGAGGGCAAGGCACCAACGCACTCCCCAGAATGCCTGACATGGGGCTGAAGAAGGAGACCCCAAATCTCCCAGGTTTAGGGCAAGACGGGGACGTATGCGTGTGATTCGCAAGACCCCACTCGCACCAATCCTCTACCTCTGGAAACCCCCCACTGGTGGGCGCCCTGGTTAGGTGTGCCCGATGCACCGCCTTGAACTGTATCAAGCTGACCCCAGCAGGTGGAGTCAAAATAAATATCTTATCGGGCAATCTTATCTGAAGGCCAGTACTTTAGCTCACTGCATCCTGATTGATGAAGTCAAGGCTGTTGATGGACAGAAGAGGCACATCACCTTGTCAGACAGCTTCACATTTAGTTGTGTCAGATTGACACAGGGCGAGGAGCCAGGGCTGACCAAGCCAGGCTTCTGCAATGCCAGATCCCGGAAATGTTCGTTCCGGCCAGTTAGGTGTGTCACAGCCGTGCTCGGGCCCACTGCAAAGGAGTCAACGTGAACAAGTGCAAAGCTTGATGTGTGAAGGGAGCCAGTCGTTCAGACCTGCGCGGGGTTCAGCATAGCCACTGGCCACCCTGCTGCCCACAGAGTGAAATTCAAGGTCACCTTTTTGGTCCTCGGGGAGTTTCTCCCGGGTCCAGCCCACGCTCGGCCATGTCTTCAGCAGTGGGCAGCTGAACCCGCCGGCGAGGCTGGCTCCTCAGAGGTCGGGCCGCCATTTCGAAAGGGTGCCCTGATCTCTGAGTGAGCTTGGGGGTCCGCCACCCCCTCCCCCCCAAGTGGGTACACTCTGCTCTGGGGTCACTGAGGCCCCCATCTTTAGGGCCCTCACTTTCAGTTCCCCCCCCTTTCAGCCCCCCCCCCCTAACTCTCACATCTCTTTGTACCTTCCTTCACACCCTTCATAACCCCCTTTCATGGGCATCCCCCCCCCCCCTCCCGCCAGTCCGCATCCCCTTCCATTCCTTCATCTCAATTTCCCTCTCAGGCTTTAATGATACTAGTTTCAACTATTCCCTGAGGCGATGGGTTCCGTGTCCTTCCCACTCTCCGGGCACCTGCCAACAAAAATTGTGCAGCCACTGTTGTCAGGGAGGGAGCAAGGCACCCAATTTGGGCACGGTAAGATCTGAATCACAGCAATCGGGCAATTGGTTTTCGTTACCTTGGCTGACAGATCAATATTGACCAGAACCCCGGGAGTAACACCCCTGCTTTCTTCAGAGTAGCGCCGAGGGATCTTTTTCACCCAGCTGAGAGGTCTAACCTGGTTTCAGGTCTTGTCCGAAAGTCGTAGAAACTGTGTTGGGGTCATTTTGACGGGCAGGTTGGGGAAGTGTGAAAACACAGGCCAGTTCACCGCAGTGCAGGGTCGGCTCCACCATCCCCACGGCTGCAGGCCAGGGTTACCTTGCCGTGTCACTGGGGTCGGACTGGAAGTATGGTTTCTCCTGACTGCCACACACTCCCCTTCCCAAGCTGTGAAAGCTGATTCGTGCCTATCGTGGCGAAGATCAGACGAAGGCAGTTCAATGCCTCGGCCCAATTGGAGAATCTACATGAGGGGGCAAGCAGCTGAGAGTATTGAAGTGACAGATTCTGGCTCAACTGGCGAACGGCAAGACTTGTTCATGGGTTCACAGGCTACTTTTGTATTAACTGTGCAGCAGACAATGCTTTGATCAAGCATTCGGCCACTGAAATTGGGTAATTCTACCACCATTGTAGATCCTTTCTTTGGTGGAGTTCGTTGCATCCAAGATTCATTTCACAAATGACAAATAAGACCTTCACAGAACTACCAACATCCTGGGGGTTCCCATTGACCAGAAACTGAACTGGACCCAGCCACATGAATACTGTGGCTACAAGGGCAGGCCAGAGGCTGGGAGTCCTGCAGTGAATAACTCACCTCCTGACCCCCCCCAAAGCCTGTCCACCATCCACAAGGCACAAGTCAGGAGTGTGATGGAAAACTCTCCACTTGCCTGGGTGAGCGCAGCTCCAAGAAGCTCGACACCATCCAGGACAAAGCAGCCCCGCTTGATTGCTCCCCCTCCCACAAACATTCACTCCCTCCACCACCGCCGCACAGTGGCAGCCGTGTGTACCATCTGCAAGATGCACTAAAGAACTCATCAAGGCTCACAAGACAGCTCCTTCCAAACCTACGCCCACTACCACTATCTAGAAGGACAAGAGCAGCAGATATGTGGGACCCCCAACACCAGGAGCTGGTTGAGCACACTGGGCTAAATAGCTGGCTTTGAAAGCAGACCAAGGCAGGCCAGCAGCACGGTTCAATTCCCGTACCAGTCTCCCCGAACAGGTGCCGGAATGTGGCGACTAGGGGCTTTTCACAGTAACTTCATTTGAAGCCTGCTTGTGACAATAAGCGATTTTCATTTTCATTTCATTTCACCTCCACGTCACTCACCCCCCTGACTGGGAAATATATCGGCCGTTCCTTCACTGTCACTGGGGCAACATCCTGGAACTCCCTCCCTCACAGCACTGTGGGTGTACCTACACCTCGGGGGACAGCAGCGGGTTCAAGAAGGCAGCTCACCGCCACCTTCCCAATTCGGGATGGGCGATAGATCCTGGCCAACCAGCGATGCTCACATCACATGAAAGGGTAGAAAGAAAGGACAGAGCACTTTGAAGATATCAGCCCAGTAAAATGTAATGTTGGGAAAATCATTGCCCATGATACCTGCACTGGGGGGGGGCGGCGCTTTCGCAATACTCTAGGAGCACTCCGCGCCACGTATCGACGGCCTCAGCTACGCCCCTGACCGGCTGAGATCCCGACCTCGTCGGTCGCGTGTGGTCCCAGCCTGTCAGGAACACAGAACATCGAAAAATACAGCACAGAACAGGCCCTTCGGCCCACGATGTTGTGCCGAACCTTTGTCCTAGATTAATCATAGATTATCATTGAATTTACAGTGCAGAAGGAGGCCATTTGGCCCAGCGAGTCTGCACCAGCTCTTGGAAAGAGCACCCTACCCAAACTCAACACCTCCACCCAACACTAAGGGCAATTTTGGACACTAAGGGCAATTTATCATTGGCCAATTCACCTAACCTGCACATCTTTGGACTGTGGGAGGAAACCGGAGCACCCGGAGGAAACCCACGCAGACACAGGCCAATTCGGCGTGGCGGCTGCGGACTCGGTCCAGCTCCGCCACAGTTGGGGGAGGGCCGATCCGCGGACAATGGGGGGGGGGGGGCGACATTATTCGGGGCTGGGGGCACTGTAGGGGGTGCACGAGGTGGGCACTATTTCACAGGGCGGTTCCCCGAGCGGCCACAGACCCGGCAATCCTCCGGCATGCTCGCCCCCAGCAAAACGGGGAACCGGTGGCCGTTTTGTGCCATTTCTTCCTGCCGTACAATGCTGCCGTTCCCACGCCGGCGTGGAACCACAGCCCCAGAATCCAGCCGCTTGTCTCAGAATTGTGGACTGCTGCCGGGTTCCGCATTGATGAAGCTACGCGACTTAACATGTTGCCCTCGGAAGAGGACGACTGAGTGGCGCACTGCATTTGGATTGGGTTTGGTGTGCCAAGAATTGGGCCTCATGTGACTCGCAGGCAGAAAGCTGCGGAGAATCCCAGCCCCGGGTCACTGTCCGTGTGGAGTTTGCACATTCTCCCCGTGTCTGCGTGGGTTTCGCCCCCAGAACACAAAGATGTGCAGGGCAGGTGGATTGGCCGTGCTAAATTGCCCCTAAATTGGAGAACCACATGAATTGGGTACTCTAAATTTATTAAAAAAGGAAACCGGTGAAGATATTTGGGAGTAGCTGGTTCCACACGAGGCACCTTCTGGGTTTACCGTGATAACGTGTGCAAGAGGGAACTTCCCTCACACAGAACACAATAAACCAGGGTGTGAAATGTTTGCTGTGTAACAATCACCCGCTTTACCACTCGCTGCCAGAGGAGGACCAGCTGGATGTTTATTGCTCAACCTGCTTTAAAATGTGGCGGTGGACACATTAATGACCAGCTCTCAAACCTTACTGTAGCTTGAGAAATCACGCTCGTTAATTTCATGCAATACTGCTGGCAACTCAGCTTGGCTGTCGAGCATGTTCTTGACATTGTTCGGGTCACCACCCATAAATCTTGGCACCTGACGCAAGTGTGTCCTTTGCAGGGTGTTTAAAACCAGGCAACTGTCAGGGAACACAAGAGGATCCGAGTGAGAGAGTGATCAAGCTACAAGATGATACCAGCCACCTTCAAGCTCTGCGCTGCAATATCTTACCAGCATTTCCGAACTCTAACAGGTAATTATACCGGCTGAATTAAACAGTGATGAACTGTTAAAACTCTTCCTCTGCGCCCCGGTTCCCTGTCCGTGTGGAGTTTGCACATTCTCCCCGTGTCTGCGTGGGTCTCACCCCCACAACCCAAAAGGATGTGCAGGGTTAGGTGGATTGGCCATGCTAAATTGCCCCCGAATTGGGAAAAAAAGAAACTCTTCTGTTGACCAGCGTGGAGGCAAATGCAGATTGTTCATGAACTGGCTTTTGCGTTTCAAAGATCAAGGATCTCAAAAACGAAAGGGTTTTGACACCACGATAAGGGGCTGGCGATTTAAATTAAAAAAAAAAGAATATCCAATTATTATTTTGTTTCCAATTAAGGGGCAATTTAGCATTAACTGTTTTAATAAAAAGATATGGCCAATCCACCTACCCTGTACATCATTGTGTTGTGGGGGTGAGACCCACGCAGTCACGGGGAGAAATGAAATCACAAGTAGGCTTCAAATGAAGTTACTGTGAGAAGCCCATCGTCGCCACATTCCGGCGCCTGTTCGGGGCGGCTGGGACGGGAATTGAACCGTGCTGCTGGCCTGCCTGGGTCTGCTTTCAAAGCCAGCGATTTAGAATGTGCAAACTCCACATGGACAGTGACCCAGGGCCGGGATTCGAACCCGGGTCCTGAGTGCCCCAGTCCCAGTGCTAACCACTGCGCCCACATAGTGCACTGGCTGCTGCTTTTCATAATTAGAACTCAGAAGGTTTACATTAGCATCCTTGCATAAGCTATTGTTACTTTCCAATTAATTCGGGGATGGGGAGGTGGGGGTCCTCCCTCGGGTGCACACATTCGGACGGTTGGTGCAGGCCAGATGGGCTGAATGTCCTCCTTCTGCATTGTCGGGATTCGATAATGTGCGCAGTTCACCAATCCCATCCCCCTCTCATTATTTCAGAGTGGCCAGAGGAAGTCCCACCGGGTGACTGAGTTTCTTGGCCCGCTGTGTTTCTGGGAGTGAAGCCGCATCAGTTTGGAGAAGGAGATTGAGGTTGTCCCCGACTTTCCTGCAACTGTGCCCTCATGAGCGGTGACTGGGGATAGCATGGTGTTGGCACTTTCAGAGTGGCAGGATTTTTTGATGGAAGGTTCTGTGCTTAAAAACATGACCACCTTTCTTCTTTTGGTCTTCTTCAGGTTTGAGGCATTCGGCTGTGGTGGCCCTTGGGCACAAACTTAATCAGGTCAGACTTCAGCACCAAGCGCCCAGCTCCTGGGTGAACAAGGCCCGCCGGAGGAGCTCCTTGATCAGTGAGTACAGATGTTTGGAGCCCTCAGTTTTCACTCGTGTTTTAAAGTATTCGCCAAAGAAATCGCTAAACCTGTTGACAGACTGAAAAAAATAAACTTTGCAGAACGGACAAGTATTTCAATATGGACAAGTGTTGCATTTTATTAGAAACTATTGGGAGGCAATCTGCTCCTTAGGTGGTAAGGCGGATAGAGGATCAAAGGGATGTAGGGGAATCGATAAACAAAGTAAAAACGTCGATTCGGTTTGAAAAAAACCCAAAGATCTGGGCTGCACTTTTCAAAGAGACAGAATTGAAAAGCAGAGAAGTTCAGTTGAACTTGTTGGAATCTACACTTTGCAGCACTACAGTTCTCGTCTCCCATCTGAAAACAAAGCAGGGGCTTTTCACAGTAACTTCTTTGAAGCCTACTTGTGACAATAAGCGACTATTATTATTATTATTAAAGCAAGCAGAGGAACTGGAGAAGGTGTTAAGTCACACGGGATCAGGGGGAGCTGGCAAGTTGGATACAGAACTGGCTAGGCCATAGAAGGCAGAGGGTAGCAATGGAGGGATGCTTTTCTAATTGGAGGGCTGTGACCAGTGGTGTTCCACAGGGATCAGTGCTGGGACCTTTGCTCTTTGTAGTATATATAAATGATTTGGAGGAAAATGTAACTGGTCTGATTAGTAAGTTTGCAGACGACACAAAGGTTGGTGGAATTGCGGATAGCGATGAGGACTGTCTGAGGATACAGCAGGATTTAGATTGTCTGGAGACTTGGGCGGAGAGATGGCAGATGGAGTTTAATCCGGACAAATGTGAGGTAATGCATTTTGGAAGGTCTAATGCAGGTAGGGAATATACAGTGAATGGTAGAACCCTCAAGAGTATTGAAAGTCAAAGAGATCTAGGAGTACAGGTCCACAGGTCATTGAAAGGGGCAACACAGGTGGAGAAGGTAGTCAAGAAAGCATACGGCATGCTTGCCTTCATTGGCCGGGGCATTGAGTATAAGAATTGGCAAGTCATGTTGCAGCTGTATAGAACCTTAGTTAAGCCACACTTGGAGTATAGTGTTCAATTCTGGTCGCCACACTACCAGAAGGATGTGGAGGCTTTAGAGAGGGTGCAGAAGAGATTTACCAGAATGTTGCCTGGTATGGAGGGCATAAGCTATGAGGAGCGATTGAATAAACTCGGTTTGTTTTCACTGGAACGAAGGAGGTTGAGGGGCGACCTGATAGAGGTATACAAAATTATGAGGGGCATAGACAGAGTGGATAGTCAGAGGCTTTTCCCCAGGGTAGAGGGGTCAATTACTAGGGGGCATAGGTTTAAGGAGAGAGGGGCAAGGTTTAGAGTAGATGTACGAGGCAAGTTTTTTACGCAGAGGGTAGTGGGTACCTGGAACTCGCTACCGGAGGAGGTAGTGGAAGCAGGGACGATAGGGACATTTAAGGGGCATCTTGACAAATATATGAATAGGATGGGAATAGAAGGATACGGACCCAGGAAGTGTAGAAGATTGTAGTTTAGTCGGGCAGTATGGTCGGCACGGGCTTGGAGGGCCGAAGGGCCTGTTCCTGTGCTGTACATTTCTTTGTTCTTTGTTTGTTTGACTTAGGAAAGGCTGATACCAGACCTGAGAGGTGATATTGAACAGGGAAGATTGAACAAGCCATATAGGAGCAGAATTAGACCATTTGGCCCATCGAGTCTGCTCTGCCATTCGAGCTTGGCTGATATTTTCTCATCCCCATTCTCCTGCCTTCTCCCCATAACCCCTGATCCCCTTATTAATCAAGGAACGACCTATCTCTATCTGAAAGACACTCAGTGATTTGGCCTCTGCGGTAAAGAGTTCCACAGATTCACCGCCCTCTGGCTGAAGAAATTCCTTATCTCTGTTTTAAAGGATCGTCCCTTTAGTCTGAGATGGTGTCCTCTGCTTCTAGTTTTTCACACAAGTGGAAACATCCTCTCCATGTCCACTCTATCCAGGCCTCGCAGTAGCCTGTAAGTTTCAATCAGTTCCCCCCTCATCCTTCTAAACTCCAACGGGTACAGATCCAGAGTCCTCAACCGTTCCTCGTACGACAAGCCCTTCAACTCTGGGGATCATTCTTGTGAACCTCCTCTGGAATCCCCTCCCTCCCGGAGGCTGATTCCTCCAGCAAGGAGAGGACATGAAGGGTGATCTAAAAATTACTGAAGGGGAGGACGTTCCCACATGCAGCGGAGACCAAAATCACAGACCAGAACTGTAATGTGGTCATCAATAAATCTGATAAAGGATTTCGGAGAAACATTGAGTTTGCACCGAGGGCGGTGAGAATATGGATTGCACGAGGTGAATCGTGCAGGTGCATTTCAGGGGGAGACTGGATAAACACACGAGGGAGAAAGAAATAGAAGGTTGGGGTGATAAGAGTTTAATGAAGAGGAAGATGGCGCCTATGGTGCATCAACATTAGGTGTGGGCTGGACAGCCGGCTTCTATTCTATCCATTCCATGTAAATAATCAGGGTGGCCACATGATAATAACTGAGCCAAGGGGAGAGATTTCTGTTACCATCCACAATAAGAGTTTTCAAAAGACTATTGGATTCACACTCAAAAAGAAGAGGAATTGCCGATCAGTGCGAAAAGAGGGGGGGGGGGGGGGAGAGAGAGAGGAAGAGTGAGTTGAATCAGATGGATCTTGGAAAGGGCCAGCACCGGTGCAATTGACTAATGGTCTCCTCCCAGGCTGCAGGGTTTTCATGTCAAATTGCACTCCCGTCCCATTCATTCATCAATGAGGTTGAGCTCATTAGAGTCAGTTGGATTAGTGCCCTGAACACACAAAGAAAGAATTGCCAGTTTGGAAATCCTCAGAGCTGTGCTTCCTCAGAGCAAGTGGTAGGGGGACAAAAGATGTGGGAAAATCTCAATTGGTGGAATTGAGGGATTTGCTGCCTCAATAACACATCAGACATGAGGGCCCTGCACTGTTGTTGACCGTGGGGAGTGTCAGATGCTGGGGAATGGAGCACCAACTTATCAAACTGTTCTCTTTTTAACAAGGATTCTCAAAGTCCGTTTTGCATCATTTTATTTTGCTTTCTATCACTCCCCCTCCTCCCATTCCCAAACCAGGTTGTCGGCTTGAAGAGAAACCATACTCCGAGGCAGAAATGGCCTACGTTGAACAGGGTGAAGAAGCTCTTCATAAATCCATCTCCATCCTTCAAGATGCAAGTGGATGGAAGACCGAGATCGAGGCGGTAAGTACTGCTGTCAAGTTTCTATTCCGCCAGCACCTTGCCTCTCAGGAAGGAGTCGGCCAAAGCAAGAGGCAGAGATGTAGCTCAGTGAAATTAAAGTGCACAAAGTCACCACCCAAGACCCCAGGTTTGCAATGGAAAAAGTTGGGAAGGGTAATGTGACGTGATGCCAAAACAGTCGAGCTTCCAACGTCTGGGTTTGCAAAACTAAATTTAACTAGTTCGGTGAGCATAAGACATGGCATCGACCCGAATGAAAAGGATATCTTCACTCTATCGCACCCTGATTTGTGTCAGTCCTGTTTGAAAGTAGAATGTGATGCTGACGGGGTTCGATGGAGAGAGCTGGGAGGCCCACTTAAAGCATAACCCCCAGCACAGACCCAGCTCACTGGCCTTATTCCGTGCTGTAAATTTAACGTAATTCACTGGTCTTCAATATGTCCACATACTTCTCGGGCCTTGGTGAGGCTGCACCTGGAGTATTGTGGGCAGTTTTGGTGTCCTTACCTGAGGAAGGATGTTCTTGCTGTGGAGGGAGTGCAGCGAAGGTTTACCAGGCTGATTCCTGGGATGGCGGGACTGTCATACGAGGGGAGACTAAATCAGTTAGGATTATGTTCATTGGAGTTTAGAAGAGTGAGAGGGGATCTCATAGAAAGTTTCAAAATTCTAACAGGGCAGATTCAGAAAGAATGTTGCCGATGGTGGGGGAGTCCAGAACTAGGGGTCATAGTTTGAGGATAAGAGGTAAACCTTTTGGGACTGAGGTGAGGAGAGATTTCTTCACCCGGAGAGCGGTGAATCTGTGGAATTCACTTCCACAGAAAGTCGCTGAGGCCAAAGCGCTGTGTGGTTTCAAGCAGGAATTAGATACAGCTCTTGGGGTGAAAGGGATCCAGGGATATGAGGGGGGGGGGGGGGGGGGGGGGAGGCGGGATCAGGGTATTGAACTTGATGATCAGCCATGATCATAATGAATGGGGCAACAGGCCCGAAGGGCCGAATGGCCTCCTCCTGCTTCTATTTTCTATGTTAATGGTTGGGGGGGGGGGGGGGCTGGTCTTGTGGTTCAATGGACAGTGTCCCCACTTCCAAGTCAGAAGCTCCAGGTTAAAGTACGGTGGCGCAGTGGTTAGCACTGCTGCCTCACGGCGCTGAGGACTCGAGTCCGTGTGGAGTTTGCACATTCTCCCCGTGTCTGAGTGGGTCTCACCCCCACAACCCAAAGATGTGCAGGGGAGGTGGATTGGCCACGCTAAATTGCCCCTTATTTGGGGAAAAAGAAAATTGGGTACTCTAAATTAATTTTTTTTTTTTTAGTGCCACCCCAGCACGAGTTGGTTCATGAGGAGGTTCAAACAGGTTGATACTCAGCCTGCTGATACTTCTGACACTTGTCGACTATTCTCCCAGGGAAAGCCCCCCGATCTGGCCGATCACGTGGAAGGTGAAAGGCCTGAATGGGCCGGTCAAGAGGGCCAGTGCGTTTTCGCAGAGAGAGGGGCTAAAGGCCGACGTAGCCATGCAACAGGAAACGCACCTGAAGATCGCGGATCAAACCAGGCTGAGGAAGGGATGGGTGGGGCAGGTGTTCCACTCAGGGCTGGATGCGAAGAACGGTGGGGGGGGGGTCGCAATTTTGGTGAGCAAGCGGGTGGCATTTGAGGCGGCGGGTATTGTGGCGGATAAGGGGGGGTCGATATGTTATGGTGAGTGGCAAGTTGCAGGGGGCTCGGGTGGTGCCAGTGAATGTGTATGCTCCGAACTGGGACGATGCAGGGTTCATGAAGCGGATGCTGAGCTGGATTCCGGATCTGGAATCATGCAGTTTGGGAATGGGGGGGGGGACGACTTTAACACGGTCCTGGACCCGGCACTGGACCGGTCTAGGTCGAGATCGGGTAAGAGGCCGGCAGCGGCCAAGGTCCTGAGGGGGATTATGGACCAGATTGGGGGGGGGGGGGGGGGGGAGTGGATCCGTGGAGATTTGCCAGGCCAAGGGCGAAGGAGTTTTCCTTCTTCTCCCATGTGCACAGGGCTCACTCGCGGATTTATTTTTCGTAAGTAGGGCGCTAATCCCGAGAGTGGAGGGGGTGGAGTATTCGGCCATTGCGATTTCGGACCATGCCCCGCACTGGGTGGAGCTGGGGCTGGGGGAGGACAGAGGCCAACGCCCTCTGGAGAATGGATGTGGGACTACTGGCGGATGAGGAGGTCTGTGGGCGGGTTCGGAGGTGCATCCAAAGCTATGTGGAGACCAATGATAATGGGGAGGTTTCGGTGAGTGTGGTCTGGGAGGCGCTGAAGGCAGTGGTCAGGGAGGAGCTCATTTCAATCAGGGCTCACAGGGAGAAGGGGGGGAGGATGGAGAGGGAGAGACTGGTGGGGGAGATACTTAGGGTGGACAGGAGGTATGCGGAATCCCCCAAGGAGGGGTTGCTGAAGGAGAGCCGGAGCCTGCAGGCGGAGTTTGACTTGCTAACCACGGGGAAGGCTGAGGCCCAGTTGAGGAAGGTACAGGGAGCGGTGCATGAGTATGGGGAGGAGGCAAGTCGGATGCTGGTATATCAACTGCGGAAGATAGAGGCGGCCAGGGAGATTGGGGGAATTAGAGATGGGTGGGGGGGGGGGGACACGGTGCTGAGCTCGGCAAAGATTAACGAGGTCTTCAAGGACTTCTGTGGTAAATTGTACGAGTCAGAACCCCCGGTGGGGTTGGGATGAGGCAGTTCCTGGACCAACTGAGGTTTCCAAAGGTGAAGGAGGGGCGGGTAGAGGGATTGTGGCCCCGATTTGAGATGGAGGAACTGGTTAAGGGGTTAGGGGGTATGCAGGCGGGCAAGGCCCCAGGACCGGATGGGTATCCCATAGTTTTATAGGAAATTCTCAGAGCTGTTGGGCCCGCTGTTCTTGAGAACTTTTAATGAGGCTAAGGAAAAGTGAATCGTTCCCCCGACGATGTCGCAGGTTCTGATCTCGCTTATCCTCAAGCGGGATAAGGACCCGCTGCAATGCGGCTCCTCTGGGCCGATCTCGCTCCTGAATGTGGATGCCAAGCTGTTGGCCAAGATCTTGGCCACTAGGATTGAGGACTGTGTCCCGGGAGTGATTAATGAAGATCAGACGGGGTTTGTGAAGGGCAGGCAGTTGAATACGAATGTGCGGAGGCTCCTGAATGTGATCACGATACCCTCGGAGGGGGACACACACACGCAGAAGTGGTGGCAATGGACGCGGAGAAAGCCTTTGATCGGGTGCAGTGGGAGTACCTGTGGGAAGCGTGAGGCAGATTTGGGTTTGGAGAGAAATTTATAGAGTGGGTCAAATTGTTGTACCAGGTCCCGGTAGCGAGTGTGTCGACGAACCGGCTGCGGTCGGAGTACTTTAGATTATATCAAGGAACGAGGCAGGGGTGCCTCCTGTCCCCCCGCTGTTTGCCCTGGCGATCGAGCTGCTGGCCATGGCGTTGAGGGTCCAGAAGCTGGAGGGGGCTGGTTCGGGGGGGGGGGGGGGGGGGGGGGGGGGGGGAGCATCGTGTCTCACTGTATGCGGATGACTTGCTCCTGTACATTGGGGTTCCGGTGGAGGGGATGGGGGAGGTCATGCAGATTAGTGGAGACTTTTCGGGGTATAAGCTGAATGTTGGGAAAAGCGAGCTTTTTGTGATACATGCGAGGGGCGAGGAAGAGAGACTGGGAGAGCTCCCGCTCAAGATGGTGGAGAGGAGCTTTCACTACTTGGGCATCCAGGTGGCTAAGAGCTGGGGGTGTCTTGCACAAGCTCAATTTAGCGCGGCTGGTGGATCGGATGGAGGACTTTAGGAGGTGGGACATGTTGCCACTCTCCCTGGTGGGCAGGGTGCATTCCGTAAAGATGACGGTCCTCCCTAGGTTCTAGTTCGTCTTCCAGTGCCTGCCCATTCTCATCCCCAAGTCCTTTTTCAAGCGGGTACTGTGTGGGCAAACAAGATTATAGACTGATTAAGAGACTGTTCTTGGAGCGCAATGCAGCTATTATTGGGCAGCGAATGTATCTCTGATTGGGAAATGGGTAATGGAGTGAGAGGGGGCAGCATGGAAATGGTTGGAGGTGGCGCCTTGTAAAGATACTAGCTTGGGGGCACTGATAACGGTACCGTTGCCGCTCCCGCCGACGCGGTATACCACGAGCCCGGTGGTGGCGATGACACTGAGGATCTGGGGGCAGTGGAGACGGCTCAGGAGGGAGGTAGGGGCCTCAGTCTGGACACCGATACGGAAAAATCACAGGTTCGTTCCGGGTAGAATAGACGGGGGGTTCCTAAGCTGGCACAGGGCGGGTATCAAAAGGATGGGGGACTTGTTCATTGATGGGACTTTTGCCAGTCTGAGGGCGCTGGAGGAGAAATTTGGGTTGCCCCCAGGGAATATCTTTAGGTACATGCAGGTTCGGGCGTTCGTGAAAAAGCAGGTGGGGGAAATTCCATTGTTACCGGCCTGGAGGATACAGGACAGGGTATGTGGGCGTGTGGGTGGGGGACGGCAAAGTATCGGACAAATACCAGGAGCTGCAGGAGGCGGAGGAGGCCTCGGTGGAAGAGCTGAAGGGCAAGTGGGAGGAGCTGGGTGAGGGCCTGTGGGCTGACGCCCTAGGCAGGGTCAATTCCTCCTCATCCTGCGCCAGGCTGAGCCTGATTCAGTTTAAGGTGGTGCACCGGGCGCATATGACAGGGGCGAGAATGGGTAAGTTCTTTCGGGTGGAGGACAGGTGTGTGAGGCGCTCAGGGAGCCCAGCAAACCATGCCCATATGTCCTGGGCATGCCCGGCACTTACAGGATTTTGGAAAGGCTTCGCAAAGGCTATGTCCAAGGTCTTGGACACTCGGGTAAAACCAAGCTGGGGGATAGCGATATTTGGGATGTCAGACCCTCCGGGAGTGCAAGAGTTGAAAGAGGCCGGAGTTCTGGCCTTTGCCTCCTTGGTAGCCCGGAGAAGGCTCTTGTTAATGTGGAGGGACGCGAAGCCCCCCAGCGTGGAGGCTTGTGTCAGTGACATGGCGGGGTTCCTCAGGTTGGCGAGGATAAAGTTTGCCTTGCGAGGGTTGGTGCAGGGGTTCTCCGGGCGGTGGCAGCCGTTCCTTGACTTTCTCGCGGAGCGTTAGGTGGAGGTCAGCAGCAGCAAACCAAAGGGGGGTGGACTGACTTCATTTGTAAAGGGCAGATACCCCACCTTGTTTTGTTAGCTATGTTTTCTTTTTATTGGTTTTCTTTTTGTAGTGGCTTGTAAAAACTATTGAAAAACTTTGAATAAAAACAAATTTAAAAAAAAAAGTTTGGTGTTGGTTAAGGACAGGAGAGGGAACAAAGGCAGGCAATTAGAGTGGGAGGAGCAAACTATGACCTGATTGAATGGGGGAGCAGGCTCGAGGGGCTGAATGGCCCTTTCTTGTTTGTTAACTGAGCCAAGGGGTTAACATGGTGCAATTTTTGGCAGACCAATGGCGATAAGGTGGTCAGCAAGATGCTTCCCGATATTGGCAAAGTCTTCAAGCTCGAGGTCGTGATGGACAAGCCCTCAGATCTACTCTACAGCGAACTGTATGACAAAATCGAACAAATGGGAGAGTGGAACCCAAGCGTTAAAGAAGTGAAGGTAAGGGATGCCCCCACTTCAAAACCAGCCGAGAGACTAATAGACCCTCCCATGGCTCAATAGTCCAGGGGGACACAGTGAACCCCACAATCGCTTGCAAAGTGGCGGCGAGGTCCAACCCAGGGGCTCGGATCAATGGATGATCCGATTCAGGGCTTGAGCCTCCAGGCCGACACTCCGGTGCGGCGCTGAGGGAGTGCTGCCCTGACGGGAGCTGCCGTCTCTCAGAGGGGACGTTAAATTTGCCCGCTGGCCGGGGTGTAAAAGATTGTGTGGGCTCCACTGCGAAGAAAAATTCACGTTGTTAAACGCGAGTTCTCCCCCCCCCCCCCCCCCCTCAATCAACATTCGCAAAAAAAGCTTCCTTTTGTCATTATCGCATTGCCCTTTTGCGGGATCTTGCTGTGCAGGAATTGGCTGCTGCGTGTCCCAGATTACAACAGCGACTGCACTTCCATAGGTGCCCCAGCTGTGGCGAAGGGCTTTGAGGTGCCTGGTGGTTGTGAAATGCGTGATGTGTGTGTAAGTTATTTCTGATCATTTCAACTTGCATGAGTAAAGACCAAGTCACAAGCCCCCAGTGGAGATACAAGTGGACTTTATCTCCAGGTCATGGTTGGAGAAACTATGTACTATCCATGGGTTAAAATGGAGCACGGTTGAAATGGGGGGAACGGGAGGAACGCCTGCACAACAGGCACATTTTGGGGAGTGGAGTAAGCAGACTCAAGTCCGACAAGGAAAATTACCATCCTTCCCCTGTCTGACCACAAGAGTGGCAATGGTTCAAAAAGAAGGGCCAACCTTGCCAGCAATGAAGGCACGCAGAACTTCCTTTTTTTTTAAATGGCGTTGCCAGTTTTCATTTAATGTTTTGCCCTCTTGTTCCACCTTGCCCATCCAACAATAGGGCAATTTGTTGGTGGGACTAAGGTTTTGAAAACTTCCAACAAGTTGCTTATCCGAAGCAACTTCTGCAAACTTTGCTCTGTGGGCAGACGGTAACACAGTGGTTAGCACTGTTGCTTCACAGCGCCAGGGACCCGGGTTCGATTCCCGGCTTGGGTCACTGTCTGCGCAGAGTCTGCACGTTCTCCCCGTGTCTGCGTGGGTTTCCTCCGGGTGCTCCGGTTTCCCCCCACAAGTCCTGAAAGACGTGCTGTTAGGTGAATTGGACATTCTGAATTCTCCCTCTGTGTACCCGAACAGGCGACTAGGAGTGTGGCGACTAGGGGCTTTTCACAGTTACTTCATTCCAGTGTTATTGTAAGCCTACTGGTGACACTAATAAAGATTATTATTAATCAAAGAAAACCCGATTTTATTGTCTCTTCAAAGCGGATTGCTATAACTCTGGGGCCTGGGCTGCAAGTTCATGGAGTGAACTCTCCCGTAATCAGAAAACCTTCAGAAAGAAGAAAAGAGCGAGGTTAAGGAGAGATTTAACAAAGGTGTTCAGAATTCTCTTTGGCTTCCAGGGTGGTGGTCAGGACAGAGGGGAGGCACAGGCACCAAGGTCACAGATTGACATAATTTTGGCACAAGGGGGGAGCGAGGGAGGGGGGAGATGAGAATGCATTTAACATGTCGAGTTGTTGCGATGCGCCCCACAATGCTGCAATTGCCCGCCCCCGGGCTTTGAACCGGACTGGAACCCCAGCTTAATTCCACCCTCTCCCGCCCCTCCCTTATTGTTGACCCAAATGTTCAGATCCTGAGGAAGATCAACAACGAGACGATGATCACCCACGAGGTTTCTGCCGACACAGCGGGCAACATCGTCAGCCCCAGGGACTTTGTCAGCGTGCGCTGCTCCAGGAGGAGGGGCTCGACCTGCTTCCTCGCTGGGATGTCTACCCACTCCGACATGATGCCCAAGCAGAACGGTTTCATCAGGTAACACGCCGGCTGGCTGGCCCCAGGAGATGGGCAACAGGTCGTGGCTAAATTAAACAGACATGTAAAATTGTACATGCAGATAAATTACACATCTGGATATTGTCCTCTGCTTCTGGTTTCTGCTCCTTCCAGACTGGTCGCAGCTACCAGGTTAGTGCCTGGTTGCCTGTCCAGTTCGGCTCCCACTCCAACAATGTCTCCGCTTCAAAAAAATAATGTCGGTTTTCCAACCCCTCCTTGCATCGCCCCAGACCCACCTCATGTCTCTCGAATATTCCCCGGCCCAGCATCTCTGCACTCCTCCAAACACAGCTCCACAACATCCATCCCACCCGATTTCCATCTTCGACCCATTTGTTGGCTCTGCCTTCAGCTGCCTTAGACCCTGAGCACTGGAACCCTATCCCGACAGCTCTCCGCCTCTCCTCACTCCACTGGGGACACTGCTCAACGCCTCCCTCAACTTAGCATGTACAGCACAGTCAGGAGGCCCATCAGCCCATCGTGCCTGTGCCAGCCATCCAACGCCCGTCTCCTCTCACCCCATTTCCCAGTACTTGGCCCGTCTCCTTGTAGGCTATGGCGTTTCAAGATCTCGTCCAAATGTTTCTTCCAATGTTCTGAGGACTCCCACCTCTACCACCCTCTCGGGCAGCGAGTTCCAGATTCCCACCACCCTCTTGGTGAAAATGTTTTTCCTGAAATTGTTTCAATCTCCTGTCCCTTGCCTCGAGTCTATGCCCCCTGGTTGTTGGCCCTTCTACCAAGGGGAAAGGTTGCAGACTATCTACACCATATCTACCCGATGGATAAGTCATCTGCCTGAACATATTTTAATGTGGCTTTGAAAACGCTCCTGCCAACGTTGTGGCAGGTTTCACTCTGTTAAAGACGCTGTCACAAACCATCCCATCGGTCTTCGGGTAATTTAAATGGTGATCAGGGTTGGAAGCTCCGGACAAATCCCTGGCCTCAATCAGGCAACTGGGGACAGAGACATGCTGAGTGCGATCCATTCCCACATTCCCTTGCCGCGTGATCTGGTTTCCATCCAAGTCTGCGACTTTACAAGATGTACTGACCTACCTTGTTCGCCTTGCAGGGCTGAGAACGGGCCCACCTGCATCGTCCTTCGCCCCTCTGCCGATGACCCAAGCAAGACCAAGTTCACATGGCTCCTCAGCATCGATCTGAAGGTAAGCCGGCTGGAGATGGCAGCTTAACAGTTCCGGGGGGTCGACTGCAGTCCCCGCATGGAGAAACTTGGAGAGGTCAAAGAATTGAATAGTGGGTGCAAGCCAGAGATATATAGTCGGCCGATGGAAACAATACTATTTTCAGCAAGGCTGCATAATTAGTCAAGGTAGCCTGTTCTTAACCATAGATTTGAGCCAGGGAAGTGGGCTGAAAATTTTCGGAGATGGAAGGAGAAAGGAATCAGGACACTAAAAGATGTATTTCTTGGGGGTCATTTTGCGGGATTGAAGGAGCTGGGAACGAAGATGAATGCAGGTTCGAGACTTTGCCAGAAAGGAGATACAGAGCTTCCCAGTAGAGCCGGCTTTCACATTGCTGGAGAGGTGCAGACGACAGGGGGACTGCAGAAGAGGGTAGTTTACGGGGCTATTTAGGAGGAGGAGAAGGCGCCGTGAGAAGGGATCAAAGCAAAGTGGGAGGAAGAATTGGGAGGAGGTATGGAGGAGGGGTTCTGGTGTGAGGAGCTCCCGAGGTTGAACGCCTCCACCTCGTGTATGAGGTTGGGGCTGATACAGCTGAAGGTGGTGTACAGAGCGCACCTCACATGGGCGAGGATGAGCCGATTCTTTGAGGGGGTAGAAGATGTGTGTGAACGTAGCGGGGGGGCCCGCAAACCATGTTCATATGTTTTGGTCCTGTCCAAAGCTGGAGGATTACTGGAAGGAGGATTTTAGGGTAATCTCTAAAGTGGTGCACGTGAAACTGGACCCGGGCCCCCGGGAGGCCATATTCGGGGTGTCGGACCAGCCGGGGTTGGAAGCGGGAGCGGAGGCAGATGTTGTAGCCTTCGCCTCATTGATCGCCCGAAGGCGGATCCTGTTAGGGTGGAGATCAACCTCTCCACCCTGTGCCCTGGCGTGGCGGGGGGACCTGCTGGAATTCTTGATGCTTGAGAAGGTCAAATTTGAACTGAGGGGAAGGATGGGGGGATTCTACAATTCATGGACGTTATTCATTATGCACTTTCGAGAATTGGATCACATCGAACATTAGGCGGGTTGGGGGCTGGGAGGGTTGGGGGGAGGGGGGCTGTATGTGTTAATGGCGACTATGGGTGATCCCTAATTCCTTTTTGTCATTTGTTTATGTGAACATGCGGGCTAATGTTTGGGGTTTGGTGGGAGGATGGGATCGTTGTTATTGATATGGGGATTGACATATTTGTTACTGATTATTGTTTATTGTTGGGTGTAAATTTGGGAGAAAATGTGAAAACGGAGAATAAAAAATATTTTTTGAAAAGGTAGCCTGTTCTTGGACTATAGAATAGAATTCCCAGTGCAGGAGGCCATTCAGCCCATCGAGTCTGCACCGCCCCGCTGAGAGCCCCACCCTATCCCGGTAACCCAATAACCCCACCTAACCTTTTTGGACACTAAGGGCAATTTATCACGGCCAACCCACCTAACCTGCACATCTTTGGACTGTGGGAGGAAACCGGAGCACCCGGAGGGAACCCACGCAGACACGGGGAGAGCGTGCAAACTCCGCACAGTCACCCGAGGCCGGAATGGAATCCGGGTCCCCAGCACTTGTGAGGCAGCAGTGCTAAACACTGTGCCACCCCCTTTTCAACATTAAGCTAGTCATGAATAAAATGTCACCAGCCACATTTTACACGTGCTGCACTGCAAAAAGTCGCAAGCTTGCCACAGTCCTGCACTCTCTCCCCCCACACCCCTCGACACCACTGGGAGTCTCGAAATCTAGTCATTTCCTTCTGAAATATATTCAGTGACTTGACCTCCACGGCTCTCTGTGGTAGAGAATTCCACAGGATCACCACCCTCGGAGTGAAGTCGTCCCTCCTCATTCCGCTCCTGAATGGCCTATCCTGTATCCGGAAACAGAAATCTAGGAAAAGCAATAGTGTGCAAAAACCTGGCACCCTTTATTCCTGTCAGTTTGCAGAGGGGAACGCTTTCGCTGAGAGATATCTGATTGATTGAACCATGTACTCTTCCCCTGTCTCAGGGTTGGCTGCCCAAGTCTCTGATCGACCAGCTTCTTTCCCAAAGCCAAGCCAACTTTGCTCAACACCTGCGTCGTCACTTGGACTCCAACGCCGCTGCGCCCAGTTGCTGAACCGACCCACGCTGACCAGGGGAGGGGCAGCTCTGTTCAACATCCCCACTGCACCAGAGACATTTTAAAAACAAATCAAGGTATCACCCAGCCTCCAAAACAAAAACAAAAGCATCCCTCGTGACCGCTCCCCTTGATGGAGAGAAAGGAACTTTCGTCAGACATTTTAACCATTCAAGGGAACCAGCGTTTGATCCAAGGCAACATTCAGAATAATTGTGTGCATAGTTCTGTACTTAAGGGAAAGACTTTGGCGATAGTCAACATCACGGATATTTAACATTTAACAGACACCAACTTGCTGGGGAGTTTAATCCAGTTGGACACCTCATGCACACTGGCCAAAGACTTGCTGCACAATTGTCAAAACATTGTCAGAAAATTGATTCTGGTGGGATTGAAAACCACGATAAAAGGCGGAAGGGTCCACTTTTCACCCTGGGCCATCTCTTTGTGTAAGAATTGCCTCAAATCTAAATAACCGGAGGCCTCATCACTCTCATCAAGCAGGCGCAAGGCCCCTGATACAGATAGGTCATTGCGACAGAGAATCATAGAATTTACAGTGCAGTAGGAGGCCATTCAGCCCATCGAGTCTGCACCAGCTCTTGGAAAGAGCATCCTATTTAAGACCACCCTATTCCAGTAACCCCAGCTCACCTTTTTTGGACACCAAGGGCAATTTATCCCGGCCAATCCACCTAACCTGCACGTCTTTGGACTGTGGGAGGAAACCGGAGCACCCGGAGGCAACCCACGCACACACGGGGAGGATGTGCAGACTCCGCACAGACAGTGACCCAAGTCGGGACCGTGGAGCTGTGAAGCAACAGTGCTAACCACTGTGCTTTCCTGCTGCCCACATCAACCGCTGTCTGCGAGAACGCAAAGACAAACTGCTGAGCTTAGCGACTTGGGGTGGGGAGGGGGGGGGCGTTTCAAATTATTCTGCCGTTTCAATAACAAAGTGCTGTGAAAACTCAGCAGGTCTGGCAGCGTCTGTGGGGAGAGATGGTGTTCAGGTTTCCAGTCCTGTGTGACTCCTGGGAGCTCTGAAGAAGTCGCCTTGGGCTCGAAACGGGAACGCCGGTTCCCTTCCTCCACAGAACTTCTCCAGCGCCTGCTTTATATTTCATATCTTCAGCGTCCGCAGAATTTTGCTTTTGTTCCAGTGTTTCCTTTACCCTTGATCCCCCTGTGCCCAGATTTACCTGGACCCGTCGCCAGGTTCCAGGACAATGCAGGGCCCAGGAGGAGGAGGTCAAAGGTGCTGGCGGTTCGCAGGTGCTTCTCAAGCCCCTGCAGCTGGTCCAAAAACTCAAACCACGAGCTGGCTGTGAGACGGAGAGCGGGCGTCAGCTCCACTTGATCTTCCAGCTGCTTCCCGTTTCCATTGCTCCCTCCGTCCTCAATGCTCCGCCATGTCGCGGAGGCTACCCGGTCGGCACACACCACCTGCCTGTCACTTGGTTCGTCCCACCTCTGATAGCTTTCCTTTCGCTTCTTCAGAAGACCAGATGCCTACTATCACAGAGAGGAGGAGCAGAGCCCAGTCAAGGGAGTTGAGTCATTCGGCCCAACAGCTCGGTGCCTCCTCCCACATCGCACCCAATTGATAGTGGAAGGTCCATTCCAATCTGGTACAGTACGTGGGGTTTGAAGAATTACCAACAAATTACTTGCAGCTAAGAAACTGTTGGGCGACCTTGTCAGAGACGGTTCCTCTGACAGCAGTGTGGTGGTCAGCCAGGCTTTGCACTATTGTGTGTGTATATATTATATATATATTACAGATTCTGTATTTAAATGCACGTAATTATTCAACTATTTATTGATCTGATAAATGTTTAGTGAGGAGTACACTGCAAAGAAAGTGCACCTTCATTTGTATTTATTGCATATTTTAAATAAATTTCATGGAAATCCTTCTTGGAACAGCTGGTGACGATGTTTTATGGTTGGTACTCTAGCCTTCCCTCTCAGCCCCCGTCAATCCCCCGTTCTATTCAGTCGCTCAGGTTTGGGCCTCCTCCAAAGTTTGGTGTGCCCATGAGTCTGACCTCAGCCAAGCCGCTCTCTCGCTTTCAGCCAATATCCAGTTAGACTGACGGTTACTTTTCAAAGCTGTGTTTCGAAGCCTCCTTCTCCTCCGTCTGCGGAAGCACGTGCTCCCAATTGAAAATCAGGAGTTATTCCGGGATATTTGGTGGGGGTTTGCATCAAGCCCAACACTAATAGCGGTAATTTGCTCATTGGAAAATATGCAGGCACCCCATGTCCTCGGAGCAAGAGCACACTACAGGCTAAAAGTACTAGTCTGATTTACGTACATATAAAACACACAAATAGGAAGACACAATGCTACAATCCCCTCCATGGGTCCAAGCATCCTTGCTGGTCATACTCAAACACTACCAAACAGTTCCCCTGACCATTTGCACCATCTCCCTTCTCAACTCCAGTTGATTAATCCGTTCACCAAACTTTCACTTGCAAAACAAAATGAAAGAATGAGCTGGCAGAAAAAACGTGGAGAAGAGAATTTGGGCAACTAGGGAAAAGGAAGTGGGAGAAGGCTCGAGTGTTGACAGTCAACAAAGAAATGGTCGCCCCCCCCTCCAAAGGGCAAGAAAGAGATAAGGGCAGGGTTAGATTGTGTGTAAATGCACAGAGTACAGTGAACAAACCTGGGGAACTGGGAGCAGAAATTGCCCGAGGGGGATATGACAGAGTAGCAGACAGAAACATGACTGAAGTCAGAACAGGACTGGATACTTAACATCCCGGGCTATGAGGTTTTAAGTAGGAACAGGACAGGGAAAAAGAGAGATGTCGCTATCTTGGTCGGAGATCATGGAATTTACAGTGCAGAAGGAGGCCATTCGGCCCGAGTCTGCACCGCCCCTTACAAAGACCACCCTACGAAGCCCATGTACCTACCCTATCCCCGTAACCCAGTAACCCCCACTTAACATTTTTTGGGACACGAAGGGCAATTTAGCACGGCCAACCCCTAACCTGCCAATCTTTGGACTGTGGTAGGAAACCCACGTATCACAGCGCTTGAACGAGCTGCAGTTCCTGAATTAGAATCTATTTGGTTAGAGGTGAGAAACAGGAAGGGAGTGGTGAGCTTGTTTGGTATTTAATATAGACCTCCAAATAGTGGGGTGGAAGTAGCAGGGAGCATTTAAAAAAAAAATTGAAAAATTGAGTACCCAATTCTTTTTTCCCCCCCCAATTAAGGGGCAATTTAGCGTGGCCAATTCACCTACCCTGCACATCTTTTTTGGGTTGTGGGGGTGAGACCCACGCAGACACAGGGAGAATGTGCAAACTTCACACGGACAGTGACTCGGGGCCGGGATGGACCCTGGGTCCTGGGCGTCCTGAGGCAGCAGTAGGGTTGTGATAGTTGAGGATTTCAATTACCCCAAGGTCGACTGGGAGTGTGAGTTATGGAAGGGGAGAACTTCCTGGAACATACGTTTCCTGACCTGCCAGGGAGGAATCTGTACTGGATCTTGTCCCAGGAAATGAGGCAGGTCAGGTGGAGAGCATCACAGTGGGGTGTAGTTGGGAAATATCGATTACAATATAAGGTTCGCTGTGAAGTTGAGAAAGGATGGGCGGCAAGGTGGCGCAGTGGTTAGCTCTGCTGCCTCACGGCACCGAGGACCCGGGTTTGATCCCAGCCCCGGGTCCTCGTGTCCGTGTGGAGTTTGCACATTCTCCCCGTGTCTGCGTGGGTCTCACCCCCACAACCCAAAGATGTGCGGGTTAGGTGGATTGAACACGCTAAATTGCCCCTCAATTGGAAAAAAGATAATTGGGTAATCTAAATTTATTGAAAAAAGATTAATACGAAAATCGTCACGAAGCTGACTTGAAATGTCCAAATGAAATACAAACACCAGAGAGAAACAGGAGGTTGACCCTGAACAGACGGTGAAAGCAGTAACTTGATAATCTCATGTGGCGACTCTCAGATTGAAGGCACACAACTTTGATCACGGGTTTGAGAAACAAACATTTATTCCAGCTTTTATTACAGGGTAATGATATCAAAATACAAGACTTTGTTCCGCCTTCCCCATTTGGTCTTTGTCAGGCCGTGTTCCTATGATTGTGAAACCTCCCATCCCTGTGCAATCACCCAGTCACGCCCGCAGCCCGCGCAGCCCGCCACAACGTTCTTACAGCGCTGCGGAACCCCAATGTTGCGCGGCCTCTCGCAATCACTTCAGCCCGTCTGTTCCGATGCAGAATTGCGTGGAAGTTCGCGGTGCTCCCGGCGCCTCTTTCTCCAGCGGTCAAGGTAAGTGGTCGATGTTGGTTAGCGTCCCCGGAAGCAGTAGCCTCGGCCAGGTCTGCGAGTCAAGGCACACGAGAAGCAAGAGGCCCATTCAACACCGAGAGAACGCCAATGTCATTTATCTCGTGTTGAAGGGGATATATCATTCAACGAGGCAGCGATTACGTGTCACCAGGCAATTGAGACTGGGTTGCTGGTGGGTGGGTGAGGGGGGGTGCGCGCGATGAGCACGTGTACAAGATCTGAACTTGGCAATTGTGCACCGTATGACTGACATGTGCATGGAGATGGCTGGTAATAACATCAGGTTGGCTCACCTGACCACAGTCCATTGAGATTGTTCTGAAATGGCTGTACTGTGTGAGCCCCATCGCAGCAGTTTGTGGTTCAAGTATTAGTTCCATTCAGCTTGGCTGCCCACAGTTCCTCAGCAACTTCTCCAGCCCCCGGGTTTCTCTCAGTTGAGGGGAGCTTACGGCTCCCATGGTGGGCTGCGCCTGCCGTCCACCTCCCCTTCGGCGTGGTAAAGTACGTCTGCCAGTGTGTGCTCCACCACAGCATACCAGCCCATGTCACTTATCTGCACATGAAGCAAAGACAGACAGAAGGGTTAACGAACGCAAGTTCCTCAAGGTGCTCCTCAAACTCAGGGCGGCTACGCCTCTGGCTCCGTTTCGGGGAACTGACTTCGACGCTCCTGAAAAGGAGTTGGAAGTTGAAACATCGAACACGGAATATAACCGCGACTGTGCCAAAGGAGGCCATTTGGCCCACCGAGCCAGCACCGACCCTCCGAAAGAGCACCTCGTCGAGACTCATGCCCCGACCCTATCCCTGTAACTGGGTTACCACACCCAACCTTTGGATGCCAAGAGGCAATTTAGCGCGGCCAATCCACCTAACCTGCACACCTCTGGACTGTGGGAGAAAACCGGAGCACCCGGAGGAAACCCACGCACACACGGGGAGAACGTGCAAACTCCACACAGTCAGCCGAGGTCGGAATCGAACCCGGGTCCCTGGTGCAGTGAGGGAACCGTGCTAACCACTGTGCCGTTGTACAAGAGTGTACGGGGGACTCAGCTCAGTCTCTGAAAGGCAGCACACAGCTGAATGGCCCACCGTGACCCTGGTCAACAGGAGAAAATAGCTTGAATTTATACAGTGCCTTGCACCATCTCCGGGGTTCCCAAAGCACGACATAAACACATTACTTTTCAAGTGCATGTCACTGTTGCAACATGGCGGCCGATTTGCACAGCAGAAAGTTCCCCGGGGAGGGGGTGGGGTGAAACTATTGGCCAGGGCACTGGGAGAATTCCCCTGCCCTTCAAATCACAGGATCTTTCTAACGTCGAACCTGGGAGATGATGTTGGAGCATTGGGTTCGCCGTCAGCCAAAAACAATTTTAGAATTGAAGAAATAAAAACGACTGAGGCTGGAGATGCGAATCCCCCCCCCCCTCCAATCTGCTGCCTGTTCCAAGTTCAGCATTCTCGCAGAGAAGAGGCAGGCTCCGGCAGCTGAGCTGTGTGTGGCACCCCACCCCTCCCTTCCCCAATCCCAGCATTCGTCCCTCTTACTTGGAAAAACCCGGAGCGAGAGCAGCAGGTTGCGAGCGTGCGACAAAGCGCCCACTTGGATCACTTACTGGTTTGAACGGAAGGTCTTTTGGAGGATACTTGAAATTTGGCCCAAAGTTGATCGACACCTGCAGAGATCAGACCCCAAAAGTCAATGGTTTGCGTCACTTTGAGATGTTTCCCAGCGAACTGCCTGCTACACGTCACAGCGTTGAACTCAGCCCCTCGGTCCAACACAAGCATTCACTCCGAGGGGAGACCTAACCAAAACCTCCACCAAAATCTCCCTTTCCGACATCCAAATTGAACAAATGAATCCAAATTAAATTCTCTGGCCGTGAAACACAAACCGAACCCTGTGAGGCAGCAGTGCTAACGACTGCGCCGCTCCTCCAGCCTGTCCTGCCAACTCTGGAAAAATGTGTTGCTGGGCCCACCTGGAACAACAATTCTTTATTCTGGGTTTTTTTTTTTTTGCCCTTTCTTTCTCTATCTTTTATTGGATGAGTGAAATAGCAGACAACGCTGCGACCCCTTCTCTTGTGTTCGAGTATGCGGAAATAAACTAACCCTCTGAGTTTACCCAATCTTGAGTTTACTGCGCTGTTGTCAATAGAAATTGGGTCAAATGTGCGTCCCTTTGAAAAACAGGCCACCACTTATAAAGGCAGAAAAGTAAAATGAAAACACGTTTCATTTTCCACATGGGTGCTTCGAGTAGAAATGAAGGCTGTGTAAATTAATCCACCTCCTGTCCGTAACACTACAAATACAGAATGGGAGGAAGTTGCAATCGGAACAAGCTCATTAAGCTCCTCCAGATGTACTTACTGTGCAGTTCTTGTACAAAGAGATTGCAGGGTGGTACACACCAGCATACACATCTTCATAGGCAGTTCCCTCACTATCGCCATTCTTATAAAATATCATCTGGCCAAGAAAAGAAAAACATCTCAGTGATGTAGCCAGCCAGGGCGTCGGCTATTTCAAGACCAATCTGTAAGAACTGGACATAAGCAATGCGCTCACGCAATGATTCACTCTAGTCCCGATCTATTCTCCTTCAAAATAATGGGATCTCTTGCGTGGAAGAGGCAGTGCTGGAGAAGTCCTGCCCCATTGACAGGCCCTCTTGACAGTACAGTCCCACGCTGTGGTGCTTATACTTATTATACGCTCAAGTCTCGAGTGGGATTTGAACCTCCGAATTTCTGATCAGAAGTCCCGGCTTTCACTGGTGGGCCAGCCTGAAGCAAGTTGGGCTGAGGCATTACACCGAGCTCCAGCTACCATTGTGATGCATTCACCCATGTACTGGGTGTGGACAGGGTCACACCGAGTCTGCACCAGCCTCCTCGTCGCCACTCTGGCCCCCAGAGGACAGGTAGTCGGCAGGCACTGTGCAGTATCGCCCGGGGAACACAGCAGGGACTGCGTCCCAGCACTCGTCTGAAGGGTTTTGGATGAAATGGAACCGCGGGGCTGACGGCAGAGGCAGGCAGGCAATATGGGGCATCGCCTCACTGGGAATCCTACCTTGCTGCCTGTTGCTGGTTTGAGATTCTTCTCGGCCTTGTCCACAAAGTCTTTCTCCTCGAAGTACAAGTAACTCTTGAATTTGATCAGAGCCTGTCCCGGAGAGGAAACACGAACGTTAAGCGCACATCACACAAACGCAACCACTTTTCCCTCTTTCGGTAGTTTTCTCCCCCCCCCTCCCAGAGGCGTGCTGCAAGAATTTAAGAAGCTCTTCCCAACGGCTGGACAGTCAGAAGGTGACCACTCACACAGGTATCAACACTGTTCTGCGCTCCCTGTTCTGGAGGATTAAAGATGAGCATCCTGACCTGGTGGACATACTCCAGTGGTTGCACTGTACATTGGAGTGTACACCAGGAGACACGGCAGACAATTTACACACAGGACGTTCCCACAATCGGCAATGTGGTGGTGACCAGATCATCTGTCGGGTGAAGGATCGATATTGGGCCTGAAGGACACCCCCCCTCCCCCCAACCCACTCTCCTTCGAAATGGCACCGTGGCATCCTTTCCGCCCAAGATGGACCCTTGGTGCGGCCCCTCCCTCAGGATCGAATCCCCAAAGCTAGATCTGATGCTCAGGCTTCTGGAGTGGGGCTTGTGCCACGGCCTTCTGGCCCAGCTGCGTTATCGGTGAGCTGTAGCTGGTATCGACCCTCCCGACGGCACCATTAGACCCACCGGGAGGCAATTCGCTTGCTCGGCTTCCGGTGGGCACAATGGCCATGTGGGAGCAACAAGGAGCCGGAAGGGAGGAGACTCGGTGCAGGCAAAATAGGTCCGGGCGCAACCACGCTGGACGACACGCCTGACGGCGCGGTGGCCTCGTGTCCAGCTGAGGCTCAGAGGACCTCCCCCCGTGAGCTCCAATCCGTTCGATGTTGACAATCAAAGGGGGCCCTTTGAGTCCATTTTCTGGCTGTCCCACCGCAACGGAATCAAATAACGTCAAGAGTTAGATTACCCCAAAACGCGCCACTTTCATGGACACGTCAATGTTACCAGAGGTGTCTTCGTGAGGCTGACATTTTGATTCGTCTGCAAAAACCCACTGCGTTAATACCTTGTCTTTGTAGGTGTCTGGCAGGGCCCGGGCAGCCTCCGTGTCCTCAGGCAGGTACAGGTAAAAGCCCAGGATGTCCCCTTGGGCATAGCCTTTGGCAAAATGTTTGCCTATTGACTGGTGGAACTTGGTGCCCTTCTTGCTGCGCCACGAGTAACTGAACTTGTCGTAGCCCAGGGGGGCCTGGAGGTTGCCTGGAGGGAGCCAAGTTTGAAGAGGTTACCACCCGGATCTCTGCCCGCCAACCCCCTGGTATATTTTGCATTGTCATCGAGACCCAACATCACGCTTTCTGATCATTTCAAAAACTGCGCAACTCTCCTCCTTTCCCTCCTCCAGGCGGCCGGTTTTCAAACGCTAGAGCTTGGTGTTAACAAGACACTGCTATTTCATTTACCTCACTGCCTGTCATATAAGATCTTGAGTGACCCCCGCCCCACCCAGCCGCTCAGCTCTGACGGAGTCAAGGGGGAGGGGGAGTATGGCGTTGAGATGGACGATCAGCCACGACCATGTTGAGTGCTGGTGAAGGCTCGAAGGGCCGAATGGCCGCCTCCTGCCATTTTCTGTGGGTGTGTGTGACAGGACCGAGCTTCTGAATGAAGCATTCACTCCATCGTTTAGGAAGTGTACACTTTGGCGAGCCAAAATAATAAGCTGCAGTGTCCGTCGTAGATCAGCATCTTGTAACTTCAGTGAAAAAAAACATTCCTCATCCAAGTATAATTTAAATATTATTTGGTGAACTTTGAGGGACTTCAAAGGGACACAGTTTAGATTTCCAACTGCAGTTGACAGAGAGAACAGTGCACTCAGAGGCATGGCGGCACAGTGGTTAGCAGTGCTGGCCCACAAAAGGTCCAAAAAAGGTTGGGTGGGGTTACAGGGTTACGGGGATAGGGTGGAGGCATGGGCTTAAGTAGGGTGCTCTTTCCAAGGGCCGGGCCGAATGGCCTCCTTCTGCACTGTACGTTCCGTGAAATCAGACGGCCGATACCACTGTGTCAGCCAATGTATTGTTGGCTGGCGTCACTGACAGTACGTACAGCAAACAGAGTCTACTTAAACGGTCTCCACCACCGATATCAAACAGTGCACATGGTCGAAACGACAGCAAAGTCTCCCGACAACGGCAGGATTATTTCTCCAGTTAAATAGGAGGATAGTTGCATCATATAAATTAAAAATAAAGGTGTCTTCCATGCCGTAGAGCTGAATAACCCCGACAAACTTTTGCGGCCGTCGAATTGAGTGCTATTTCAGGCACTAAAGCGTTAACTACATATTTTTGTGCTTTGTTTGCGTCCGCAGTTGGTTGGCACCGGTCAATAAGTTCACGGCAGGACTCGTTTTCTCTCTTGCACAAACATATTAAATTGACGGAAAAGCAAAACCCAGCACCCTGCCCCACTCTCCATGCCCAGAGCATCATGCCTGGACTGTGTCTGCCACCCCCACCCTTTAAAAAACATAATGACGTGTCTCCATTGCTGCAAACTGGACCCTCACCTCAGCCCGTTTGTTCCAAGTGATGCCCTTCCAAAGGTCAAACCCAACCAGAGACCGGGCAGGCAATGTGAAGTCCCTTCCTCCAAACCCTGGTGTAAGCTCTGTGTCGTACTGTACCTAAAGGCTGCGACCAGCCCAGCCTCGCAGCCGTCTCCGCAGGCATTTCATCCACTGTGATCTCAAAGTACCAGCCTCCTTTCCGGATCCCGTGAGACGCTCGCACCATGGAGTAACCTTTCTCACCCGTCACCGTCAGCCGGTCGTCCGAGATCTTGAGCTGGGGGGCTGGAAAAGTCGCACAGCCGATGAACACCGGGTTTCACGGACATTTGTCAATGTTGAGGAGCTGCCTGGTCTTTTTTTTTTTTTTTAAAGTGCTCGGCAATGTGGCAAAATCACGTTCAATTACACGCTCGCGCAAGTCACAACGTTGACTGTCTACGACCGCGAGTATCTGGTTTCGCCAACACTGGAAACCACAGCTGGGTAACCATCTTAAAGGAACATTTCCCCATATGTACGCACCTCGATCATGCAGAGCCAGAAGAACCTTTTCATACAAGCAGGCCCGGTAGAGATCCCCAGGGATGGGTTTACCAGCCCAGCAGTCCAGCTCCAGTTTTTCTGGGTCCGGAGCATGGGGATCGGGTTCAGCCAGAATGTATCGATAACCGTCCTTGTTGAACGGGTGTTCCAAGGGATAGCCGTGTGGGGGCAAACGTTGAGCAGCGAATAACGGGTCACTGCAGGGGGGGGGGGAGAAACACAGATTTAGGCTTGCACAAAACCACATCATTTCCCCTTGGGATCTTGCTCAGCCACTCACTGGACACGACACAGCTGGCATCATCCTTGGGTTAAACCCTAATTTCTTCCGTCTCGTATTTGCCACCTCGTCCCTCAGGAAACAAGAGTCAGATTTACAGAGGACCACAACGCGGTAAGGCTGTGATGGAAACGTTCCACCGTTTTAACAACATCAGCTGCCAGTCACGAAAGGCTCTACCCAATCGGGTCACGTTGTTCCGGTGGCAACCTTCACACCCAACAGAGTCCATTTCTGCACTCCATTCCTTCCAAGAAACTGACACTGTAATCGCGTCCCTCGATCGCATGCCAACCCCTTCAATATTGGCCACACGGCACTCAACATGTGGCGGGGCCATCACGCTCCCCCACCATCCCCTCAAAGACACTTGTATCGATCTGACACCCTTCAGGATCCCAGGAGACCCCGCAGTGTTTGACAGCCTGTGAAGCATTTGTATTTACGTGCAGTCCATGTGGATATTCAACTGCGTTACCGTCGCTGAATTCCCCCCTCTGAAGGTCAGCATTGTGGCCTCACGGCGCCGAGGTCCCAGGTTCGATCCCGGCTCTGGGTCACTGTCAGTGTGGAGTTTGCACGTTCTCCCAGTGTTTGCGTGGGTTTCGCCCCCACAACACAAAGATGTGCAGGGTAGGTGGATTGGCCACGCTAAATTGCCCCTTAATTGGAAAAAATGAATTGGGTATTCTAGGGGCTGGTTTAGCACACTGGGCTAAATAGCTGGCTTTTAAAGCAGACCAAGGCAGGCCAGCAGCACGGTTCAATTCCCGTACCAGCCTCCCCGAACAGGTGCCGGAATGTGGCGACTAGGGGCTTTTCACAGTAACTTCATTGAAGCCTACTTGTGACAAGAAGCGATTTTCATTTCATTTCAAATTTATATTAAAAATAAAGAATTCCCCCCTCTGTCAACATCCTGGGAGTTATCACTGAGCAAAAACTAAACTGGGCCAGCCATGTAAATACTGTGGCTACAAGAGCAGATCAGAGGCTTGGAATCCTGCGGAGGATAACACCCTCCTCTCCCCTGTCACTCACCACTCCGACTTGAAAATATATCACTGTCACTGGGTCAAGATCCTGTCACTCCCTCCCTAACAGCACTGTGGGTGTACCTACACCGCATGGACTGCAGCGGTTCAAGAAGACCACCACCTTCTCAATTAGGGATGGGCGGGGAATGTTGACCTGGCCAGCGACACTCACGAATTAATAAATAATAAGTCACAGGAAAGTCGGACTGAGGGCGTGGTTTGAGTTCAACTGCTCATTAACACCCACAGCAAAGCCCAGCATTAATAACTGAGCCCTCCGGGAACGAGGGAGAAACCGATGTTCCGGTGTACAGGTTGCACTTTGGAATTCACAGGAACCTCGCTCACGAAAACCACACTGTCCTGTCCAACACTGAACCAAGCTGGGCACAGGAGCAGAGCAGGATACAAGCCCACAATCCAATGCACGCGAGTACCCTCTGGTGTTTGACTGCTGCATCGTTCTGTTCCCCCCCCCCCCCCCCCCCCCCCCCCCCCCCCCCCCCCCCCCCCCAGTAATTCCCAAAAAGCCTTACCTTCGGGTTCTCTTGGCAGTCCCGCCTGAAGTGCCATCCTGTTTCCGTTTCGCTCCTCTTCCTTTCCCGCTCCCTCCGACATTGCCACCTTGGGAAAGAAAAGGCTGAAGATTGTGATCCGGGACGCAACTGCCTGCTCCTGAACACGCAGAGCGGAGTGGCTGCTTTGCGGGGGGGAGGGGGGGGGGCACAGAAGGGGATTGGGGGAGGGGGGGCAACAAGGACTCAGTACAGGACAAAGAAAAGGAAGCATTTCTGACGACGTCAACACCAGTCTGAGCACAGCGATGCTGGATAACGCAGTGCTTCCCTTCAAGGCTGCTACTGCCAGAATCCCACACAGAATAAGTGAATACAATTTGATGCTTGCTCAAAGAGCATTCCCGTCAGTACCATGTGTTTTCAACAATGAAAATCAAAAAGTGTCTGTGGATGTCAAATCAGGGAACTCGCAGGTTCCGTCTCCGATGAGACTTGACGTACAGGATTAATAACGTCTGTCAACATCAGGTCAGTTCCCCTGCGCCACTGGGTTCAATGCCGACAAATTCATTCTCTTCCCACTCAAAAAACATTCTCGTGCTTTCAATATAGTTTTATGCTCCCTGCTGGACTGTGCCGATTAACGTTTCCCATCCATTAGGTCGTGAGCAATGTTGAATCTTGCATCTTAAAATGGTTACTGGAACACTCAGTGAAAGGCTCAGATGGGACGAGCGTGCTGCTGACAGACAGGTTAATTCCACCGCTAACCATACTTCACCTCAACCATTTGTGCCAACGCCAAGACCTAGAAATTATAAACATGACTTGGGGTGTGAACCTCCTCCCCGATGGATTAACGCATTCACGAATCTCTTCCAAAGGAGAGGGGCGACAAAACCACTTCACCGTTGGTGGATTAACATTAAAAAGAATGCAGTCCCAGGGCCTGACCCGGCTCTGTATAACTCGGTTACACCAAGAGTGGAGTCAATCAAATAGCTTCTCTGTGGTGCTGTGTGCTTTGGAATTTCTGAGGGAGCCCGCTGGGGATCAGGGCTTGATGGAGCCCAAGTGATTTCTGTCCACTACATAATTATTACACTCGTCATTGCAACCATTTGGCTCTGTAGTCACAGGACCGCTGAGGCCTGACTTCAACTCGTGGAACTGGTTACCTCTCAGGACAGTCAAGGTCAGAGAAAGACACACACAGAAGGGTGGCTTGAAAATGAATTTTCAGATGACGCCCAAAACGTCAAGACCATATTGTCCATGTCCAAGTCCGATCCTCCGACGAGGCAAGTTAACACACAGGGATTGACAGCAAGATGAAGTTGCTGTCTCCTCAGCCAGCCATTCCCACTCTCTTCGAGTACCAGCAGTGGAGGCCCCCAGGCACGGGCAGCTTCACTATTCATTTGGCAGGGGCTGTTTAGCACAGGGCTAAATCGCTGGCTTTGAAAGCAGACCAAGGCAGGCCAGCAGCACGGTTCAATTCCCGTAACAGCCTCCCCGAACAGGTGACTAGGGGCTTTTCACAGTCACCTTCATTTGAAGCCTACTTGTGACAATGAGCGATTTTCATCGCATTTCATTTCACTCATGTGTGCTAAATTCTGGCAGTAACTGTGCACGAAGCAGGTCAGGGTGCAATGGTTTACCCGAGACTGGGAATCCTTGAACATCCAGTTCTGTTCGGCGTCGCCACTGCTGGCAATTCGAAGAGTTTCTGCGGCTTTTGTCGAGGGGAAGGGCAAACGCGCAGCAGGCTGCACAGAAAACAGAAGCTTTGAGGGCCGGGAAAGCGAATGCGGAACACCCACTACACTGGCAGCACCTCAACGTTCCTCAATCACTCACTTCGCGCAGTCACGCTCCATCGCGTACAATCATTTTTAAACCTGTCGACATCTGTTCAATGTGTCCATCCGCAACGCTGACATCTCTCTGAACAAGCATCAAGAGATACAAAGCAGAGAACCAGAGCAGGAGGCTAAATTTATCCAGCATCCTTACTGTCGGAAAACGTTATTGGGAACTTCACAAGAGAGGCATTCAGCTACAAAGAAATAAAGGGACGTTGAGCCAAAGATGAGGACACTGTGCGGGATGATTAAACTGCGTTGGATCAATGGACTTTACACATGGTCTTCAGGGAGGAGAGGGACATGGCGAAGTGGAATGCAGGGAAGCAATTCCAGACCTCTGCGATCCGGATGATGCAGCCTCCCAGAGTAGACTCGCAAGAAGCCAGAGACAAGGGGAGGGGCTGTAGGGCAGCACAGTGGTTAGCACAGTTGCTTCACAGCTCCAGAGTCTCAGGTTTAATTCCCGGCTGGGTCACTGTCTGTGCGGAGTCTGCACGTCCTCCCCGTGTCTGCGTGGGTTTCCTCCGGGTGCTCCGGTTTCCTCCCACAGTCCAAAGATGTGCAGGTTAGGTGGATTGGCCATGATCAATTTCCCTGAGGTTAGGTGGGGTTGCTGGGTTACGGGGCTAGGGTGGAGGTGTGAGCTTAAGTGGGGTGTTCTTTCTAAGAGCCGGTGCAGAATCGATGGGCCGAATGGCCTCCTTCTGCATCGTAAATTCTATGATTCTATGACAGGAGAAGATTAGCGAAAAGGAAGAGGCACTAACGGGATTTAAACACGCGGATGAGAATTTTGAACTTGGTGTTGAGGGGACACGGAATGAATTCAGGCCCGCAAAGACAACGGTGATGGATGAATGGCACTTTGTAAGGGAGACGGTACAAGCAGCAGCTTGTTTGGGCGCTCTGAAGGCAAGAGCGGGTGGAGGAGTGCGCGGAAGTTATTGCAGTAACAGGGTTTAGAGCCGATGGCAGTTGATGGAACGGATGAGCTGAATCGGGGCAGAGGTGAGCAGACCTTTTCATGGATTTGGGGATGACAATCCACTCAGGGCGGAACTGATTTCCAATTGAGACAACCACCAGTGAGGAAGATGGAGTCAAAGTCACAGGAATGGACTGGAGACAAAGATGATGGCTTTTGATTTCAGCAACGTGTTTAAAAAAATTTTTTTTTTTTAATATAAGAGTACCCAATTATTTTTTATTTCAATTAAGGGGCAATTTAGCCCCTCCTAAATGTAGCCAATCCACCTAACCTGCACATCTTTGGGCTGTGGGACGAGACCCACACAGACACGGGGAGAATGTGCAAACTCCACAAGGACAGTGATCCCGGGGTCAGGATCGAACCCGGGTCCTCAGTGCCGCAGTCCCAGTGCTAACCACTGCGCCACATGTTTAACTGAAGGATACTGCGGCTCAACCAAAACTAGATGTCAGACAAGCGATTCAACAACACGAGTAGCCCTGACCTTCCCACGGCTACAGATGATATTGCCAAGGGAGCAGGATATGGATGAAGAGGAAAAGGAGCTAAGAACAGATCCCTGTGAGGGTATTAGAGGCAACAGTGCAGAAACCATTCAGGTTGACACACCATACAACAGTCAGGCTAGCGTTGGGACAGTCTGGCTGAATTGGACAAGAGTGGAGACGCTTTGACAGTCATCCAGATTCGAAACAATAGCTTCCTTCTCTCTACACAGACGCTGTCACATCTGCTGCGATTGTCCAGTATTTATTTGTTTCATCTTTATTATTATCTTTATTTGTGTCACAAGTAGGCTTACATTAACACCGCAATGAAGTTACTGTGGAAATCCCCTAGTCGCCACAGTCCGGCGCCTGTTCGGGTACACAGAGGGAGAATTCAGAATGTCCAATTCACCTAACAGCACGTCTTTCGGGACTTGTGAGAGGAAACCGGAGCGTCCGGAGGAAACCCACGCAGTCACGGGGAGAACGTGCAGACTCCGCACAGACAGTGACCCAAGCCGTGAATCGAACCTGGGATGCTGGAGCTGTGAAGCAACAGTGCTAACCACGGTGCTCCTGTGCCACCCAGCATTTCAGCATCCGCAGTAATTTGCTTTTGTTTGAGTGTGGAGAGGTTTTGGAGAAAAATGGTGTTGGCCAACTGTATAAAAAGCTGGGCAGCATGGCGGCACAGTGATTAGCACTGCTGCCTCACGGCGCCGAGGACCCGGGTTCAATCCCGGCTCTGGGTCACTGTCCGTGTGGAGTTTGCACATTCTCCCCGTGTCTGCCTGAGTCTCAGCCCCACAGCCCAAAGATGTGCAGGGTAGGTGGATTGGCCACACTAAATTGGGAAAAATGAATTGGGTCCTCTAAATTTGAAAGAAAAAGCTGAGATGGTCGCGGAGAGAACACCATTTTGTTACTTTGGCTCGGGTAGTTTCAGTGGCAAAGGTGGAAACGAGGTGGAGAGATTCAAACAGGAAGTTGCAGAATACGAGGGGTGAGTTTGAAAAGGCAAGTGTGGAATGGTAGTCTTAAAGGACAGGCAGGTTGAGGGAGTTTTCTTCGAGAGGCGGTCACGACTGGCTTCGAAAGGGAGTGGGGCAGGGCCTGAAGAGAAGAAACCATTCGCAAATCAGCTGAGATGGGCCCCAGGGGAGGGGGGTGTTGGACTCTCTCCAGTTCAGTGGGTTCAGGGAACAGGACAACGTGCTGAGACAGAAGGTGAGGGGGAGATTGCAGAGAAGCAAGACACAAGCATGGCCTTTGGGAAGAGGATTGTTGGAACAGGGATTCGGGAGGGAGAATTCTGCTGAGGCTGAAGGCTAAACCAGGTGAGTTTTGGAAGTTCATTTCAAGAAAATAAGCAGGGGTGATGCTGACAGCCTCTGGCCTGTTGTTCGAGATGACTTGGGAGAAAGTATCACCCACGAGAGATGCAGCGATATACAATCCACTTCAAGACGTACACAGTTCAAGGATAAAACTCCAAACACAAATATCGACATCACAGAATGCAATCTTTACTCCGAGTACCTCTTCACCACTTGCCACTACCATATGCAAGAAGCGCATTGGGAATAAGGGATGTTTGAAGAGCCACTTCAAAAAAAAAAAAAAAACAGCCTGAAAACATTCAGGCCAGTCTTCACAAGACCCATAATGGGGAGCTCGCAGACTGGGGGTTAAATTCCTCACCATGGGGGGCGTTATTCCAGTGCTGGCTTCCTCAGACAGATAGACACCTGCAGCTATACTCAAACACTGCACAATCAGACTGAGAATGAATTGTTGCTTCAATTGAATAGTTTTATTCACACTAAATCCAGCTCACTTGGCTGATTTAGCCATAAATAATTGACTGCTTCGAAAACACCGTTTCAGGTGTTCTGTGCTGCATTGGAAATATATTTACAATCCAGCTTCTCCACTCTTGAGAGGAGTATCCATTTATTACCCAGCAGTTACGCACCTCCCTCCTTGATAAATGCAGACAGGCTCCGAGACAGCCAGGGAGGCGTCTGAACTTCACACCAGCTTTCACATGGATTTCACTACATCATCGCTCTTTGTATGAAGCACAATTGTACACGTGTCGATGCAGAAGACAGAAGAAATATTCCACACAGGGGAGGTTGACAGAAACATGCTTGTGTCTTCACCCAGAGAGCGTCTTACATGGACACATACTGTACATATTACCCTGTGCAGCAACAACATATGAAGGACATGACAATAGACGCACTAAATTGGACCTCCGCCTGTGCAAGATCGGCCCCAAATTGACGAAGGGAGGGTGCTTTCAAAAACGCCGAGCAAGTTACAAAAAGGTTCCGCCGGTTTGCGGTAAACCCGGAAGGTTAGGTGTGGATCAAATCGAAACAAGTGTGGCGTGGGTCTGATACAGGGCTCCCTCACGCGCAATCGACTATCTCCACCCACCAGCTTCCAACCCAAAGCATCAGGAGCTCGAGATGGTGGACCAGGCCGTCTCAGCTTACAAGTCGTCTCAGACCAGGCGTAATCGCCAACTTAGCTCCGTCTCCGCAGCAGAAAACCTTGAGTTCGGCGTGAGACCGGCCAGACTGTCTCCGTCCAACCTCAGCCACTTTGGCAAGTGCCCGAGGGCAGGATGAATACCTGAGGCGTGATGCTACACAGCCCCCCCCCACCCTCTCCCCCCCCACCCCCACCCCATCCCCCAGGCAGTTCCAGTGGACATTGTTAACTCACCTTGAATGGAGTCACGGGCCCGACCCCCAGTCCCGTCACTGCATGCCGCACCACTGTGACGCCCTGCAAACAGAAAGGGTGAAGCCACGGTTCTCACTTGTGAGCCTGTTGTGTTCAGTTACCAGCAGCAGCAGCAGCAGCAGCAGCACCCAGCCAGTGCCCAACAATACCCAGGGACTAGCCGGCTTCACATGGGACTGCTTCCCTCGCACACGAGACCGGCGTTTCAACACGGGCTCCACGTAGGGGGATAGCAAGAGCTCCACCAAAGGGTCACAACGGTGGTGGGGGAGGGCTTTAAATATTGAGCTGGGGGGGGGGGGTCAGGGACGATAACCTTGCTGCGGACGAGATGCGCCCCCGCTTTCTGAAGGGCGTTGATGCCCCAGTGGCGGTGGTCACACTGCCCCCCTTCGCGCCCAGGCCAACCTGGGGGGGGAGGGAACGTTTTGCAGCTCCATATCCCACTTAACCACTCAATGGACAGAGGAGAAAGAAGCAACTGTTTCCGGGGAAGGGACGGGGCAGAAATAATAATTAAAGGGGCACTCAACTGCGAGGTGGTGGGGAGGGGGATGTTGCACACAGAAGTGGACAGATGAAATTCCAATGCATTTAAAGGTGGCACATGCGCCAGAATTGGGTCCAGTTCGTGTTAACTCACCTGCGCCAGGCTGCACACTGAAGCTGTCCTGTGACCAACATCACAGACAATCCAACCTCCCCTCCCCGTGACAACAACTGGGTGCAACTGGTATTTTTAATAGCTCTCGAGGCGGCGGCTTTCAGAAGGCTCACGACCTGAAGCTCAAGACAGGAGAGGCAAGAACACCACCGACACCCACTCCAAAAAAAAAACCTGGATCGTCTGATTTGAACTGGGCAGTCCTCCCAGGCTTCGCTGCAACGCCAGGCTTGACCACGGCCTTCAGGTCCGATTTTAAATCTTTCTGGCCACAGACCACCGCCCCAATTCAAGCAGCTGAAAGGGGTTGGTTTCACATATCAGGTGCCAGCACTTCATGCAGCTTTTAACGGTCGGCTCGTGCCTGTTCTTGCCTTGATGCAAATCCGAAACAAGCATTTTTTCCCCCCCCCTCCCCTGCACATTTTGCCCAGTTCAGATCAGAGGAAATAAATCAGCGAAGGTATTTTGGGGGAAAACAGAAATACACTGCAAATCGCTAAACATCAAGCGTTTTAAAGCCAGGTACAAATACTTAAGTTTCAGCACTTCTCATGACACAAACTTTCACCTGCAACTGAAGATCCACCTGGAAGAGAGGTCAAAGCATGCATTTGTATAGCCTGTGGACAATGAACTCTCATGCATTAGCTCCTTTTGATAACGAAGCTCAATTTTTCACATTTATAATCGTTCCACAAGCAGAATGTGACAGTGCCGGAACTGCCGAGAGCCCCCACGAAAACTCCCACCGCGGCCCCCCCCCCACCTCTTTTAATCACTCGACTGCTCCATCAACGGCCAAGGCTGGTTGCATTGTAACATCTACAGGCCAGAAGAGACGCAAAGATATCTCCATTTCAGCAAGAAATACAACAGTAGCAAAATTCTCAAAACTATTCTTTCACTTCAGTGTCGACCCAAAGCACTTCAAAGACTCGCTGCCACCCGGAAACTGGACCTTTAGAAGTGGCCGGTGTAACCCTGACGGGGAGTCTTGAAAGCTACAGGTAACTTTGGACCGAAACTCTGCAGCAGCCGGGGTTGTCGTTGTACCCTGACATCCAGGACAATCCGAGACATGGAATGGGCTTCGGTCCTTTCCCCATTTCATCCTCAGTGCGCTATGTTTTCTTGGAAACAGCAACCAGGGAGTAACCTATTCTCACAGGAGGAGCGAGGCACAGTGGGAAAGTGGTGCCCCCCAAGTTTCCATGTATTAAGACTGAACTGGAGGGTGGGGAACCTGTGCTATTGCCCTGGAACGAAAGGCAAGGCAGCGGGCTGGCTGGAACTCACCCTGGAGTGAGAGTCAAGTGTGCACTTCCAAAAAAAAGTCTTCTTTGGAACAAAAAAAACCACCAGGAAAACCACCTGATCGTACAGCGAGTGAATTAGCGAGGAACCTGGCAGACTACGCACACTGGCTGGCTTCTCTGGCGCACAGAGGTACTGCTCCGACCAACATTCACCTCGCAGGTTGCCCTGGATCCCTGACATTGCACATCTCGGAGGGAATGACCGTTCCAGGAGCTCCACCTTCTCAGAGGGCCTGAACACTCCAACAGTGACAATCGCGTCCAATCCTGCCAGATTGAGGGCGTTTTTACTCCATAAATAGACAAAACTTCATTCGGGCGTTAAGTGCACTTACCACGCGCTATCAATACCTTTTTGAAAGTGGGCTTTTTTTTTTTTTAAAAAACTTTTATGTGAGCTTCTCCCAAAGTCCCATCAGGTGAACAGATTCCTTGCAGGTATCGGACAAGCACTCACAGCTAGTTGGGAGATTCAATAATCAGAACAGCAAACCTTCCCAATATATAGGGGTCCATCCAATTGGTGGCTTCTGTCAATGGGTTCGAAAATAATAAGTCTAAAAAAATGGCTTGCCCTTCAAATGAGCAGCCAGAAGATGGCTGTCAAATACTGCACTGCCTGCTTAAGCACTGCCTGCTTAACTGTATTTTATTAACATATGTGTTTTTAAAACAGTTACGCGTATTAATTGAGAGTTTAGTTGAAGATTGGTCACAGTCTAACAAGCATAACAAAGCTGAAAGATACATTGACGCCAATGATTCACTGGAAACTCAAATCGAGACCAGCTCGGAGCTGAAGTCATCAACGTACCATTGAGGTTGCTACCCGGGGTCAAGGAGCCACCTTGCTTCTGGGTGTCGTATGCCGGTCCAATGTTAGACAGATCCTGCGAGAGAGAGTTTCAAACAGCAAGCCAGTTTCAGTCCAGCAGCACACATCGCTTCAACAGTTAACAGTGTCCGACTGTGCTGCCATAAACACCACGGGAAGGGCTGAACGTCCTTCTTTAGAATTGTAACATTCGACAGCAGACCTCACAGCTCTCTGCTAAACGCTTTCCAAGCAGGTCAAGATTTCACATGACTTACGTTAAAGCCCAAGACAAAAGGTCATGGCGAATTCAGAGTTGTATAGTGTTTTAAAAAAAAATTTTGGTACCCAATTCATTAAATAAATTTAGTGTACCCAATTAAATTTCTCCAATTAAGGGGCAATTTAGTGTGGCCAATCCACCTACCCTGCACATCTTTGTGTTGTGGGGGGTGAAACTCACGCAGACACGGGGAGAATGTGCAAACTCCACACGGACAGTGACCCGGGGCCGGGATCGAACCTGGGACCTCGGCGGCGTGAGGCAGCAGTGCTAACCACTGCGCCACCATGCTGCCTGCCTTCCTGTCTTTGCCACCAAAACGGATAACCTCACACCATGCTGCCCTAAAGTGTTGAAACGGAGCGTCGCCCATCAGAACACAAAGAGGGGAATTTTAAAATTGAGGTATTGGTGAACTGTGCCACAAATATCTGGTTTCATGGGTTTATATTAATACTTCAGAGGGAACTTTTCGTTTTGAGGTGTTACATGGAAGGTGAATGGAAAAGTCTGTAATGACCCAAAACTAAATCCAACTCAAACAAGTCTGTTTACAGTCGAGGTAATGTTTTAAAAATAAATTTAGAGTACCCAATTTGTTTTTTCCAATTAAGGGGCAATTTAGCGTGGCCAATCCACCTACCCTGCACATCTTTGTGTTGTGGGGGTGAGACCCACGCAGATATGGCGAGAATGTGCAAACTCCACACAGACAGTGACCCAGGGCCAGGATTCGAACCCGGGTCCTCAGCGCCGCAGTCCCGGTGCTAACCACTGCACCACGTCCCAGTGTTGAGGTCACTTATCTTTATTTAATACAGTCAGATTAACATGGGGAGAGCAGTAAAACACCCAGAAAACGGGAGACAGGGTAAATGAATCTCGATCTACTGGGCGGCTCAACTAATCCCCAGGGGTGACGCAGGGTGGAGCCTGGGTTGTCATTCTGGCAAGTCGTCTGTGGGGTGTTTGTAGAAGGTCTTGGGGGAGCGAGCGCACGAGGAGGGGTGGGATGCTAGTGCGCAAGGTGGGAGAGAGGGGAGGGGGGGGGGGGGAAAGAGAGAGGGGAGGGGGGTTAGAGAGGGGAGGGGGGAGAGAATGTACAGAGAGCTGTTAGTATTTCTGAGGTGGAGGCACCACGCTCGAGTGTAGTGAGAGCCTACATTTGTGTTGGAGGGTCCGATGCGGAGGTGCTGAATGAATAGGGTGGTTTTGCTGCTAAACTTGTGGGGGACCCTAAGGAAGCTTACACTTTGGAAGATAAGGATATTGTTAAACTAGAAAGAGTGAAGAGATTTACGAGGATGCTGCCAAGACTTGATGGTCTGAATTATAAGGAGAGGCTGGATAGGCTGGGACTTTTTTCCCTGCAGCGTAGGAGGCTTAGGGGTGATCTTATAGAGGTCTATAAAATAATGAGGAGCATCGATAAGGTAGATAGTCAACATCTTTTCCCAAAGGTAGCAGAGTCTAGAACTAGAAGGCATAGGTTTAAGGTGAGAGGGGAGAGATACAAAAGAGAGCAGATGGGAAAGCATGGGCGGTGAGCATCTGGAACGAGCTGCCCACAGGCAGTGGTAGAGGCGGGTACAATTTTGTCCTTTAAAAAGCAGTTACATGGGCAGGGTGGGTATAGAGGGATATGGGCCCAATGCGGGCAAGTGGGACTAGCTCAGTGATAGAATCTGGGCGGCATGGTCAAGCTGGGCCGAAGGGCCTGTTTCCATGCTGCTAACATCTATGACTCTAAGATAGCAGAAACAGAGAATTCCTCAGAGCTGTGACACTATGGTTTGGGCCAAGGAAAGTGGATAACCTTCAAGAAGCCAAAAAGCGAGGGCAACACAGTGGCGCAGTGGTTAGCCCTGCTGCCTCACGGCACCGAGGTCCCAGGTTCGATCCCGGCTCTGGGTCACTGTCCGTGTGGAGTTTGCACATTCTCCCCGTGTCTGCGTGGGTTTCGCCCCCACAACCCAAAGATGTGCAGGGTAGGTGTTTTACTGCTCTCCCCATGTTGGCCACACTAAATTGCCCCTTAATTGGAAAAAATGAACTGGGTACTCTAAATTTATATTAAAAAAAGAAGCCAAGAAGCCAAAGAATTGCTCCCGGGGAGCAGGGAGGGCGATAAGGAACAAGTGGGGGATCATTTGAAAGTTTCAATCGAACGCATGCGCGACTATTGTCCCGTCTGCTGTCCGGTCGAAAGTGTAAGAGGAGCGATCATCTTACGACAAGGCGGGTCTTCACTTTGTTGCCATAAAAGTGAAATGCTGGGGATGGGAAATAAAAACAGAAAACGCTGGAAAATCTGGGCCGCTCTGGCAGCACCTGCGGCGAGAGTAACACGGTTAGCCCAAGTCTGCCTGACCGAGTGATCTTCAGAGCTCCTTCTCCTGCTGCAGGACCTGCTGAATTTTACCAGCGCTTTCCATGCTTCACCTGCTTCCTGTGCAGCAAAACCCAGGTGTTTTAAACACTGGAATATTGCAGCCTTGTTCTTTCAGTGAATAACGGCGATTTTAGATTTCTCTATTAATGGTAATTGACTCTTCAGGGATCGTAGTCACTGCGAGCTGGTGGGCCAGTGGGGGAATGGGTACGTGTTTGTACATGGCCAGAATAGTGTTGGACGATGTTCTTTTGATGGGAGTGTGGAAGCTGGGAGGCTGGCTCGGAGAACACTAATAATAATAATCTTTAGTGTCACAAGTAGGCTGACATTAACACTGCAATGACGTTACTGTGAAAAGCCCCTAGTCGCCACATTCTGGCACCTGTTCAGGTACACAGAGGGAGAATTCAGAATGTCCAATTCACCTAACAGCACGTCTTTCGGGACTTGTGGGAGGAAACCGGAGCGCCCGGAGGAAACCCACGCAGACACGGGGAGAACGTGCAGACTCCGCACAGACAGTGACCCAAGCCGGGAATCGAACCCGGGACCCTGGCGCTTTGAAGCAACAGTGCTAACCACTGTGCTACCGCGCCGCCCATCAAGACTGGAGGTAAACAAGCACAGTGGTGAGGGTATTCCAGCAGCGAATAAGCTGAGGCAGAGCAGGGTTGGGCAACATTGCAGAGACAGTCTCAGAGAGGGTACAGAGAGTCGGAAACCCGTTTCCTGGTCAATTCGGACAGTCAGGTAGCGAAATGGTCCGAGTCAGCCTGTGAACAGGGACCGGGGAGGGGGTTAGGATTGGTCAAGAGGGAGTGAAGTCCAAATGCACAAGGAATGCTCCGTCAGGCAACTGCTCGCAGACAAAATATTTCCGGGGCGTGGTTAGCACTACTGCCTCACGGCGCTGAGGACCCGGGTTCAAAGACAACTCCGGGTCACTGTCCGTGTGGAGTTTGCACATTCTCCCAGTGTCTGCGAGGGTCTCACCCCCACAACCCAAAGATGTGCAGGGTCGGCGGATTGGCCACGATAAATTGCCTCTTCTTTGGAAAAAAAAGAATTGGGTACTCTAAATTTCTTTTAAAAAGAGGTACATTCCCACAATTACTGCTGCATTGCCCTCTTGGTCCATCCACCATTCTTTATCATAGAATTTACAGTGCAGAAGGAGGCCATTCGGCCAATCGAGTCTGTACCGGCCCTTGGAAAGAGCACCCTACCCAAGCCCACACCTCCACCCTATCCCCATAACCCCACCTCACCTCTTTGGACATTAAGGGCAATTTATCGTGGCCAATCCACCTAACCTGCACATCTTTCGGGACTTGTGGGAGGAAACCGGAGCACCCGGAGGAAACCCACGCAGACACGGGGAGAACGTGCAGACTCCGCACAGACAGTGACCCAAGCCGGGAATCGAACCCGGGACCTTGGAGATGCGAAGCAACAGTGCTAAGCCACTACGCTACCGTGCTGCCCTCCAATAACCTTTATGTTTAATCTTCCAATATTTTGTGACATAGAAAAGGATCAACTTCATTGTTCCAGCAGCTCACCCACATTCAGGTGTCCCTCTGTCACCTAGACTTCGGAACTGCACTAGTTTGAAACTGCAGGGGCACGAAAATATTCTCCCTTTAGCTCGTTGGTGCCCCTCTGCAAATACCTGGTGGACAATGGAAGGGACTGTTCTTGCAGCACAGATCTCTGAGCTGAAGGATACAACAACATAGGAGATACTTATCTATCAATCAAGTAAAAAAATCCACAAAGCACCTGTTGAAGGCAAAATGTGAAACCTTTAAGAGTTTGAATATTAATAGTCTGTTCAGTTCTTTTAAAAAAAACTTTTGCTGATGTTTCAATCGTTTAATGCTGCAGGTTGTGACAAACTTGAGAGCCAATTAAAACCTCTAGCCTGCTGCCCGCTATGGTGCCCAACACTGAACGGTACCTCTGTATCACACAGTATACCAGACACAGGAGTCCGAGAAGAACATGCACCCCTCGGAACTCCACCGCCGTTCAATAGGATCATCGCCCAACTTCTGCATTAATTCCACCTTCCCATCCCATTGCCGCATCCCTCAACGCGCCGCAAAGCACCAAAACTCGACCGACGCCCAGCGTGTGAGCACCCACAGACCTCTGTGGCAGAGAATTCCAAACATGCCCAACTCGGGAGTGAAGAAACCCCTCCCTCATCTCAGTGCGACATGGCCAAACCCTGATCCCGAAACATCATTCCGAATCCCTTCCCAGCTCGTGCAAGCGGGAGTATTCACCCTGTCGCTCAGGAATTTCAGACGTTTCAATCGGATCGGCTCTCCAGAACGGTACAGGCCCCATTCTAATCAATCTCTCCCCGCAGGATCGCCACTTTTTTCCTCAAAACAGTCGTGAGCGTTTGACGGCTTTCCTGACCTGGAGCAGGGAGCTTACCTGGTCCAGCAGCCCAAACTTGGGGTACTCTTCCTGTGGGTCCTTGCTGCCAGGGTCTGGGTTCTCCTTCACCAGGAACACATCGCGCTCTTTGGTCTGAAATTTCAGGCACACCCAAAGTTGGTTACGGGTTCCACAGTTAATAATAATCTTTATCAGGCTTTCAGTAACACTGAAACCAAGTTACTCATCCCCAATGTAAAAGAAAAACCGAGGGGTGAGCAATGAAAACAAAAGCGGTTTGTACCTGGGCACAGCACCTGCCTTCAGACATGCCCACGGTTGCTGAGATTCACTGGTTGCTCAGTGTGGTACATCGCCCCAGATGGCAAGAGCTCGGGCGATGACAAAGCGCAGTCTTTGAAGGCTGCGCCAATCATTGCCACGGGTTTCAATGGTTGGCACGAGAGAGAGAGAGAAGGGAATCTCCATTGAGATGCATGTTGTGCACCCTTCACCCCAACATTGGCAGCTGCGTTTTCAACATATCTGCAAATTTCCCCAACAGATCTCTCCTCCCTGCGGACGTTCCTGAACAAGCTTCTGGTCACCCCCCCCGCCCCTGCGTCTCCTCCTTTGATTCAGTGTCATTTTTTTTTCTTTCTCTTGCCCGATTCTGCTGCAGCAGAGTTCCTTGCAGAGTTTCGCTGCCTGAAACCAGTTGGGTGGTTTCACACGATTGCTTCTGTGGAACCTGCAGAAATGTAGATTTCTGACTAACGTGAACCAAGGCATGATGGGATACTTGGCCATAATTACCGTGTACTTAAAGTACCGCTGAGAGGGCAAGAATAGGTCGGAGGGTCCCCTTTCCTGCGTTTTGTCGTGTCACTTCCTTATCAAGATCCATCCGTTTCCTCAGTCACACACCCATAGGCAAGTACTGCTACATTGCCGATACAGCTCGAGTGCATCCTGGCAGTGTAAGGAGACCCGATTTGAAGTTAAATAAGATCTTTTAGGATTTTAAGCCGAGTAAGGTTTTTTTTAGGCGCCAAGATTCAAAGTCATGTGTGACTTGTTTACTCCGGTGTATAAATCTTCCAGGATGACTGTTGTACTTTGGATTCTCGTCCTAACCCTTGCTTGGGTGCGGTTTCTCCTTGCTGCAAGTAAAATAAATTCACGGTTGATGGTAACCTGTATTTTGTTGCCTGCATCTTTCGACAAACCCCGGGTTGGTTCTATGGGTGGAAAGGGCCACGATGCAGACGTGACGGAGGCCTCTAATTGTGTGTATACGTTGCGCATCCTTTTCGCCTCATCACTTATGAAGGATATAAATGCGTCAGTGATTCAGGTGAGGTTCACTCGACTGATACGCGACGTGGGTGGTTTCCTTTAGGAACGGGTGGACCTTCCGGGAAGGCATCCATTGGGAGTTTAGAAGAACGAGAGGTGATTTGATTGAAATGCAGAACCCTGAGGCAACTTGACACAGCGGATGTCGAAAGGACGTCATCCCTGGTGGGGGAGACTCGAACTGAGGGGGACACAGTTTAAAAATAAAGGGTCTCCCAGTTAAAGATGGGAGATTTTTTTTCTGAGTGTTCAGAGTCGATGGAATCCCCTCCTCCAGGTGGAGGCAGCGGCACGCAATCATTTTAAAGGCAGAGGGGATCAAGGGTTTCAATCCGTGGGGGGGGGGGCAGGAATGTGGCGTTGAGGCCTCAATCAGATCAGTCGTCACTTTGTCATGTGCGGGTACCTTTAAGAAATGTGTGTTTATCAAATAGCTGTAGTGATGTCGGAGAGTGGGTGGAGCTGGGCTGTCTGTCTTTCACTTTTGTTTTTGAACATCAATCTGAGGATTTCAAAGTGATAACTGCTCTCAGGAGTGAATTTAAACCTGATCTGTGTTAAAAGGGTCTTTTGTCTTATGGATGTTGTAGGGAAAGATTACGGGTCACTTATAGAGTACTGAATTCTTTGGGGGGTGGGAAACACTGGTCTTCTCCAAGCTGCTCTCCACCAGTCTCATTGCGCCACTGGCAGGAAGCAGCATTTTCATGCCGGAACTCCAGGAGGCTGGCAGCACTGCTGAGGCGGGTGCAGAGGGTCACACAAAGCTCGTTTCCACACAAGTTCAATCCTCTCGTCAAGCCAGTCAGAAGAGCTGGACCCTGTGTGGTGCATTTCACAGTCAATGAAGCATTTACAGAACACGTGTTTTCAGGTAGGAAACGCACCAGCCAACACAGCATGTTCTCACGAATGGCAGTGTCATCCTCTGTTTTAGTGATGTCAATTGGGGGGTAGGAGGGAAACTATTAACCAGGCCACCAGGGAGAGTCCCCTCTTCTGCAATATAGTCCTTAAATTGGAGAGCAACGGATAGTGCCTCGGGATCCTTCACCCAGAGAGGAGAGGGAGCCTCAGCTCGCAGTGCAGCACCGGAGCATCAGCCTGGAGTTTTGTCTCGTGCGATGTGAGCCCATCAGTCTCTGGTTTGGTTTACCTTGCTGACAAGTACCGTAGGCCATCACATCATTGCAGGCAGCTGCCCTCTGCGGAGAGAAGCTTTGAAGGGCAAATCTGCCCGGCTGGGCAGCAGCCCAACTCAGCTCCCGGGAACAACATACCATCGTTCCCAAGTTCAGAAATATTGCTTCAGGTTTATCGCAGGACAGGTCAATTCCCTGGCAATTGTTGCACGCGGGGAAAAAGACAGCCTTTCGGTACAATGTTCCTCTCTGTCCAAACATAAACCGCGGCAGCAACTTTCACTCCGTTCCGGGGGGGGGGGGGGGGGGGGGGGGAAGAGAGAAGCACACTCACCATCGTCTTCACAATGTTATTTGGCCAAGTGATTTTGCTGGGTCGCTGCCGTGTCGTCAAACATTCCCAGTACTTGTCAATGAAAGGTATGATGTCCTGCAGAAAAATAACAGGGCAGAGGTCAAGAACACGGGGTCAAAGTGAAGCCTCGCGTCGCTCACCAGGCAACAGGTAAGAAGCAAAAACAAACAATGGGCATCACATTTCAAGACCCAGGCACATTGGTGGACTGAGAACATCGCTGGCTAACCAACCCACCTCTCCTTCCCCAGGTCAGACAGTGTCCCACACTCTCTGCAGGGTCAGGAGACGGTCAATAAAGCTCCAGCCTCGTGTGGCCATAAAGAGCAGTTGTAGGTTTTCTATTCTTTCAAGTGTTATGGGCAGCGTTGACCCGGCCAACATTCCTCGCCCATCCTAAACTATCCTTAAACGGAGTGTCTCACTCGGCCATTTCACAGGGGCAGTTAAGAGACAACCACATTGCTGTGGGCGTGGAATCACGTGTAGGCCAGACCGGGTAAGGACGGCAGATTTCCCTCCTCTGAAGTATGGGTCTTGAGGACAATCGGTCGATGATAGTCTTGTACATGGTACACTCGGCTGCTGCTGTGCGTCGGTGGTGGAGGCATTGAAGTATTTAAGGTTTCCCGACAGGGCACTTGGGTCACGGAAAAAGGCCATTCAGCCCCGCAGACTGTATACTGGGGGTGAACTCGCTGCAGACATTTGGGCTGAAACTATTGGCCATTGTTACCTTATCCTTTGAAAACATGGTTTTGGGGTGTTCGTCCTGAGTCCGGGAGCGCCAGGTCAGATTCGCAAGGCCCGTCAGGCACATTTCCTTCAAATCTGCAGGGAAAGAAACAAGCTTGCGTTTTTACGGCGCACAAGAGCTCACAAATCACTGCCCACCAATCAAGTCCTTTTGAAGTGTCGTCGCTATTCTAATGCGGCAGCCGATTTGCACACATAGCAAGATCCCGCAGGCAGCAATGTGACCGAGACCAGGTAAACAGCTTCAGCCGTGTTAGTGCAGGGATAAACATTGGTCAGGGCACCAAGGGGAACTCCCCTTGCTCTCCTTCCAAGTGGGATCGCTTCTGTCCGCCCAACTGGGCCCTCGGTTTAACGTCTTGTCCAAAACATGGTGCCCTCGGAGAGCCCAATACTCTCAGTCCGCTAGGTGCGAATGGAGAGCCAGGATGGAGGAGGGGGGTCGCTGTTCTACAAAGTAATGCACATGGCCTTGCCGCTCCTCAGCAACCCTTGCCCCCCCATTGCTGGATGGGAGTGTTGTTGGTGATGGGGTTGAACCGGGATGGGGGGGGGGGGAGAGCTGGTCCGCAGTTTATTTTTGCTTTGACAGTATTGCCACCGGTGGGTTCCTTCCTCAGCTCGTGCATCCACACCTGACCAGTCAGGTCCCTGCTGCGAGCTGCTGCTGGGCTCAGTCCCGGTTATCCCTCCAAACGTGCAACACAGAGACACGGAAAATAAGAGGGAGGAGGCCTGATCTGTCATTCAGGGGAAGCGACTGCTCCTCGATCTCCACACACCACGCACCCACCCTCTCCACGCACCCACCCTCTCACGCACCCACCCTCTCCACGCACCCACCCTCTCCACGCACCCACCCTCTCCACGCACCCACCCTCTCCACGCACCCACCCTCTCCACGCACCCACCCTCTCCACGCACCCACCCTCTCCACGCACCCACCCTCTCCACGCACCCACCCTCTCCACGCACCCACCCTCTCCAACGCACCCACCCTCTCCACGCACCCACCCTCTCCACACACCCACCCTCTCCACACACCCACCCTCTCCACACACCCACCCTCTCCACACACCCACCCTCTCCACACACCCACCCTCTCCACACACCCACCCTCTCCACACACCCACCCTCTCCACACACCCACCCTCTCCACACACCCACCCTCTCCACACACCCACCCTCTCCACACACCCACCCTCTCCACACACCCACCCTCTCCACACACCCACCCTCTCCACACACCCACCCTCTCCACACACCCACCCTCTCCACACACCCACCCTCTCCACACACCCACCCTCTCCACACACCCACCCTCTCCACACACCCACCCTCTCCACACACCCACCCTCTCCACACACCCACCCTCTCCACACACCCACCCTCTCCACACACCCACCCTCTCCACACACCCACCCTCTCCACACACCCACCCTCTCCACACACCCACCCTCTCCACACACCCACCCTCTCCACACACCCACCCTCTCCACACACCCACCCTCTCCACACACCCACCCTCTCCACACACCCACCCTCTCCACACACCCCACCCTCTCCACACACCCACCCTCTCCACACACCCACCCTCTCCACACACCCACCCTCTCCACACACCCACCCTCTCCACACACCCACCCTCTCCACACACCCACCCTCTCCACACACCCACCCTCTCCACACACCCACCCTCTCCACACACCCACCCTCTCCACACACCCACCCTCTCCACACACCCACCCTCTCCACACACCCACCCTCTCCACACACCCACCCTCTCCACACACCCACCCTCTCCACACACCCACCCTCTCCACACACCCACCCTCTCCACACACCCACCCTCTCCACACACCCACCCTCTCCACACACCCACCCTCTCCACACACCCACCCTCTCCACACACCCACCCTCTCCACACACCCACCCTCTCCACACACCCACCCTCTCCACACACCCACCCTCTCCACACACCCACCCTCTCCACACACCCACCCTCTCCACACACCCACCCTCTCCACACACCCACCCTCTCCACACACCCACCCTCTCCACACACCCACCCTCTCCACACACCCACCCTCTCCACACACCCACCCTCTCCACACACCCACCCTCTCCACACACCCACCCTCTCCACACACCCACCCTCTCCACACCCACCCTCTCCACACACCCACCCTCTCCACACACCCACCCTCTCCACACACCCACCCTCTCCACACACCCACCCTCTCCACACACCCACCCTCTCCACACACCCACCCTCTCCACACACCCACCCTCTCCACACACCCACCCTCTCCACACACCCACCCTCTCCACACACCCACCCTCTCCACACACCCACCCTCTCCACACACCCACCCTCTCCACACACCCACCCTCTCCACACACCCACCCTCTCCACACACCCACCCTCTCCACACACCCACCCTCTCCACACACCCACCCTCTCCACACACCCACCCTCTCCACCACCCACCCTCTCCACACACCCACCCTCTCCACACACCCACCCTCTCCACACACCCACCCTCTCCACACACCCACCCTCTCCACACACCCACCCTCTCCACACACCCACCCTCTCCACACACCCACCCTCTCCACACACCCACCCTCTCCACACACCCACCCTCTCCACACACCCACCCTCTCCACACACCCACCCTCTCCACACACCCACCCTCTCCACACACCCACCCTCTCCACACACCCACCCTCTCCACACACCCACCCTCTCCACACACCCACCCTCTCCACACACCCACCCTCTCCACACACCCACCCTCTCCACACACCCACCCTCTCCACACACCCACCCTCTCCACACACCCACCCTCTCCACACACCCACCCTCTCCACACACCCACCCTCTCCACACACCCACCCTCTCCACACACCCACCCTCTCCACACACCCACCCTCTCCACACACCCACCCTCTCCACACACCCACCCTCTCCACACACCCACCCTCTCCACACACCCACCCTCTCCACACACCCACCCTCTCCACACACCCACCCTCTCCACACACCCACCCTCTCCACACACCCACCCTCTCCACACACCCACCCTCTCCACACACCCACCCTCTCCACACACCCACCCTCTCCACACACCCACCCTCTCCACACACCCACCCTCTCCACACACCCACCCTCTCCACACACCCACCCTCTCCACACACCCACCCTCTCCACACACCCACCCTCTCCACACACCCACCCTCTCCACACACCCACCCTCTCCACACACCCACCCTCTCCACACACCCACCCTCTCCACACACCCACCCTCTCCACACACCCACCCTCTCCACACACCCACCCTCTCCACACACCCACCCTCTCCACACACCCACCCTCTCCACACACCCACCCTCTCCACACACCCACCCTCTCCACACACCCACCCTCTCCACACACCCACCCTCTCCACACACCCACCCTCTCCACACACCCACCCTCTCCACACACCCACCCTCTCCACACACCCACCCTCTCCACACACCCACCCTCTCCACACACCCACCCTCTCCACACACCCACCCTCTCCACACACCCACCCTCTCCACACACCCACCCTCTCCACACACCCACCCTCTCCACACACCCACCCTCTCCACACACCCACCCTCTCCACACACCCACCCTCCTCCACACACCCACCCTCTCCACACACCCACCCTCTCCACACACCCACCCTCTCCACACACCCACCCTCTCCACACACCCACCCTCTCCACACACCCACCCTCTCCACACACCCACCCTCCCACACACCACCCTCTCCACACACCCACCCTCTCCACACACCCACCCTCTCCACACACCCACCCTCTCCACACACCCACCCTCTCCACACACCCACCCTCTCCACACACCCACCCTCTCCACACACCCACCCTCTCCACACACCCACCCTCTCCACACACCCACCCTCTCCACACACCCACCCTCTCCACACACCCACCCTCTCCACACACCCACCCTCTCCACACACCCACCCTCTCCACACACCCACCCTCTCCACACACCCACCCTCTCCACACACCCACCCTCTCCACACACCCACCCTCTCCACACACCCACCCCTCTCCACACACCCACCCTCTCCACACACCCACCCTCTCCACACACCCACCCTCTCCACACACCCACCCTCTCCACACACCCACCCTCTCCACACACCCACCCTCTCCACACACCCACCCTCTCCACACACCCACCCTCTCCACACACCCACCCTCTCCACACCCACCCTCTCCACACACCCACCCTCTCCACACACCCACCCTCTCCACACACCCACCCTCTCCACACACCCACCCTCTCCACACACCCACCCTCTCCACACACCCACCCTCTCCACACACCCACCCTCTCCACACACCCACCCTCTCCACACACCCACCCTCTCCACACACCCACCCTCTCCACACACCCACCCTCTCCACACACCCACCCTCTCCACACACCCATCCTCTCCACACACCCACCCTCTCCACACACCCACCCTCTCCACACACCCACCCTCTCCACACACCCACCCTCTCCACACACCCACCCTCTCCACACACCCACCCTCTCCACACACCCACCCTCTCCACACACCCACCCTCTCCACACACCCACCCTCTCCACACACCCACCCTCTCCACACACCCACCCTCTCCACACACCCACCCTCTCCACACACCCATCCTCTCCACACACCCACCCTCTCCACACACCCACCCTCTCCCACACACCCACCCTCTCCACACACCCACCCTCTCCACACACCACACACCCACCCTCTCCACACACCCACCCTCTCCACACACCCACCCTCTCCACACACCCACCCTCTCCACACACCCACCCTCTCCACACACCCACCCCACACACCACACACCCACTCCACACACCCACCCCACACACCACACACCCACTCCACACACCCATCCTCTCCACACACCCACCCTCTCCACACACCCACCCTCTCCACACACCCACCCTCTCCACACACCCACCCTCTCCACACACCCACCCTCTCCACACACCCACCCTCTCCACACACCCACCCTCTCCACACACCCACCCTCTCCACACACCCACCCTCTCCACATACCCACCCTCTCCACACCCACCCTCTCCACACACCACACACCCACCCTCTCCACACACCCATCCTCTCCACACACCCACCCTCTCCACACACCCACCCTCTCCACACACCCACCCTCTCCACACACCCACCCTCTCCACACACCCATCCTCTCCACACACCCACCCTCTCCACACACCCACCCTCTCCACACACCCACCCTCTCCACACACCCATCCTCTCCACACACCCCTGGTTGCCTTTCAAGTCTACAAATCTACCTCCTTCTTCAATATCATCATAGATTATCATAGAATTTAGTGCAGAAGGAGGCCATTCGGCCAATCGAGTCTGCACCGGCTCTTGGAAAGAGCACCTTACCCAAGGTCAACATCTCCACCCCATCCCCATAACCCAGTAACCCCACCCAACACTAAGGGCAATTTTGGACACTATGGGCAATTTATCATGGCCAATCCACCTAACCCGCACATCTTTGGACTGTGGGAGGAAACCGGAGCACCCGGAGGAAACCCACGCAGACACGGGGAGAACGTGCAGACTCCGCACAGACAGTGACCCAAGCCGGAATCGAACCTGGGACCCTGGAGCTGTGAAGCAATTGTGCTATCCACAATGCTACCGTGCTGCCCCCCTGAATATATTCAGGGACTTGCCCTCCACAACGTTCTGTGGTAGAACATTCCGCAGCTACTCCACCCTCTGAGTGAAGACGTTCCTTCTTATCTCTGTCCCAAATGGCTACCC
>NC_092726.1:7037576-7075076 GCF_047496885.1 Scyliorhinus torazame
GGGGCAATTTAGTGTGGCCAATCCACCTACCCTGCACATCTTTGGGTTGTGGGGGTGAGACCCACTCAGACACGGGGAGAATGTGCAAACACCACACGATGGCAACCCAGGGCCGGGATGGAACCCGGGTCCTCGGCACCGTGAGGCGGCAGTGTTAACCACTGTGCCACCGAGCTCCTCAACTCTTTGTGACTTCAATCTCCGACTTCCCCCCCTTAACCTCTTGGAAACGGCACCTGACTGTCCAGTTTCTGCCGCCGCCGAGTACATCACCCTGGGTCGCACTAGCTCAACACACTTTCTCTTCAACTGCAAAGGTCTGGTAGGATCAGAACTGACACCAAGACTCCAAGGGTCGAGCGCGGAGCTCCAGTTTCATGTTTAAAGACACCCCTTCCAACCTCCATGTGAGAGGTCCAGCATTTAGCCTTCACCTTCTCCCAGCCTCTCAATCTCTTTATCGTTCTACCAAGTGGAATTGGGAGTTCTGAAATCTGAAGGCAAACTGGGGATGTCAACTCGAGTCTCAAGCAAGAACATTTCCCCCCCCTCCCCCCCCGCCCCACTATCCTCTTCAATCCCTTCTCTTCTTTGGAGATGGGGGTTTTCGCTGCACCAATTCAAGGAATTAAAGTTATGAAAGAGCACCCACAATTGCTCAGGGTGAGCACCCCCTGGCTGTCGGCACACACGAGAGGCTCTGCACTACAGTTTTGTCCATAAGATCGGGTGATATAGTAGCAGTATCAGGCCACTCAGCCAACACGTCTGCTCCGCCATTCAATCACTTCTCCCATAACCCCTGATCCCCTTATTAATCAAGAACCCATCTATCTCTGTCTTAAAGACACTCAGTGAATTGGCCTCCACAGCCTTCTGCGGCAAAGAGTTCCACAGATTCCCCCCCTCTGGCTGAAGAAATTCCTCCCCATCTCTGTTTTAAAGGATCGTCCCTTTAGTCTGAGATGGTGGTCCTCTGCTTCTAGTTTTTCCTACAAGTGGAAACATCCTCTCCACGTCCACTCTATCAGGCCTCGCAGTATCCTGTAAGGAGCCATTCCGCACCTTTGGGGCGGCGCGATGCCCGACTGATTTGCGCCCTTTTGGCGCCAGCCGGCGGTCATTGCGCTGTTTCCGGAGAATTTCGCCCCTTGTCTTTAAAATCCACCCCACCTGTGGACATTAGGATTCGTAGAGTGCTGAAAGAGGCCATTCGGCCATCGAGTGCACCGTCTCTCCCCCCGCCCCCCCCCCCAACCCACCCTTGGTCTGCTCCTCCAACCTATCCCATAACCCACGCTCGTCAGGGGGAGCAGTGCAGACTCCACACAGTCAGTGGCCCCGAGGTCGGAATCGAACCCTGGGTCCCTGTCGCTGTGAAGCTTCTAAGCTGCTCCAGCCGCAGTGCCCGACGCCGCTGCAACTAACTTTATGTTCCCCACACAGGGAAAGGGTCCCATTCACATCCCGGAGACCATCCTGCAAAACGTCAAAGCTCACAACTGCCAACCTCCCCGTTTTTGAGAAAAGACACTCATTAAAACTTCAACACAGCCACCGGCTTGAGAAACAGTCTGGTGTTTATTGCTGGTACAACTTAGTTCACTGACAATCAGCTCAGAGAGACTGAGTGAGTGTGCAGGGTCTGGAGCAAGCGAGGACGAGAGCGTCCAGATTAGGAAACAACGTGGACAGCAGCGTTACCCGTTAGTCAGATTGCGGGAGGCGGGGTAGTAAACTGGGGTGACTGATTCACCAAGTAGAAAGATATGAAACGTTTCTGTTCAAACACGCCCATGTCGCGAGTGCAATTTCAATGCAAGTGGAGAAAAATAAAACCTAATAAAGTCCATGCAGGCTGGTCCAATCGGAGCCACAGTTCCCGAACTGTATCCAAATTTTGTCACGGACAATTCATACTGTCAGCTGCTGGAGGCTGCACCCCTCCCCGAATCCCACGAGAGGCCTCCATTGATGAATCTGTTCGTGGATACGTCGGGAAACATTCATGTATTCCTTCCAGCGGTTTGCGCAGAAGGTGAACGCTCTGGAGGTCAGGCCCACGATGGGTCCCACCTCCCACAGCCCCAGGGAAGCCCCTCTTCAGTGCCTCGTGCTGCTCAGGAAGAAAGCCCAGCCTCCAGAGGACGTCAAACCAACCTCGACTCTCTGCTGCACAGCGAGTCCACCTCATTTCAGTGCTTCCCCAACGAGGGACGATGAGGCACCCGTTGTACAGGAAAAACTGCTCCGCAAACCAGTGACAATGTGAAAAAGAATTGGGGGGGGGGGGGGGGCGATCCCAGCTCACTCCCTTGACCCATCAGTATTAGTGCGTTTGTTCTCAGATTCAATGTCCACATCAGTGGTGTGTTTGTTCGAGGCTGACTCCCAGTGTCTGTAGACCTTCCTTCAGGATTAACAGTGCGGTGTCCTCCGATTCCCTAGAGAAAGCCGACAAGAGGTTTAACTCCGGCTCGCAGGAATGGCAACAAGTCAAAGTGAAGGCGCGTCTAATGTTGAGCGAGACAGAGCAAAACAAACACGGCAGCAGAGGCTCGCTGGGGCCACCTGCCAACTCCCTGGTCCTGCCGTCACTGCGTCAACTTGTCGCCAGGAGAATCAGCTGAGGAGGTATTTTAGGGTGGAAGGGATGTCGGTTGCTGACGCTGCTGTGCGAGAATCATGGGTTTGAGCCGGGGGGGAGATGGATAGTGTCTACCGGACGTGGAGGAAGTGGGGCTGGTCAAGGTGAGGGATTTGTATTTGGAGGAAGGGTTCGCCAGTCTGGAGGAGTTAAGGGAGAGGGTAGAGGATTCGAGGGGAGTGAGTTCAGGTATCTACAGGTCGGGACTTTGCACGAAAGGTCTGGACGGGGCTCCCTAGATTACCGGGATACACCCTGCTGGAGCGACTGCTGCTTCCGGATGTGGAGGGGGAGGGAAGAATTGGGGATATATATAAGTGGCTGGGGGAGCAGGAGGCGAGCGGGTGGTGAAGATCACGGAGAAATGGGAAGTGGAGTTGGGAAGAGAGATCAATTGGGGAGTATGGAGTGAGGCGCTGCGCAGGGTAAACGGGACCTCCTCTTGTGCAAGGATGAGCCTGATACAGTTTAAGATGGTGCACAGGGTGCGTATGACTCGGGCGAGAATGAGTGGGTTCTTTCAGGGGGTAGCAGATGAGTGTGAGAGGTGTGGGCGTGGGCCAGCCAATCACGCGCACACGTTTTGGAGTTGTGAAAAATTGGGACAAATTCTGGCCGGGAGTGTTCGCGGTCTTAGCCGGGATAGTGGAGGGGGGAGTGGACCCGGACCCTTTGGTGGCGATATTTGGGGTCTCGGAGAAGCCGGAGCTCATGGAGAGGAGGAAGGCCGATGTCGTGGCCGTCGCCTCTCTGATTGCACGGCGGTGAATTTTGCTGGAGTGGCGGTCGGCATCGCCACCGGGGGTAGCAGCTTGGTCGGGTGACCTGTACGACTTCCTGCGGTTAGAGAAGATAAAGTATGAGTTAAGGGGCTCAGCAAGGGGGGGTTTGAGGAAAGGTAGGGGATGTTTGTGACCGAGTTTGAGGAGCTGTTCGTCACCGGGCGGGGGGGGGGGGGGGGGGGGGGGGTGAAAAAGGGGAAAAATTTGTACACTGTATAGTTGATTGTTGGGGAGCATGTTTCACGGGGTGTTTATTTGTTGTAACCTGTTTCGATGCATGTTTGTAATAAAATACATTTAAAAAGAAACTTGTCGCCAGAAACCCGGCTTAAGTCGACAACAACATGCACCTCGCAGCACCTTCCGACGCAGAAACGTGGAGACCAAGGCAATTGTCAGAAGTTGACACCAGATCAAATTGGACGGCCATGCAACAGGTCAGTGAGCATTTGGGGAGGTGACAAAAATTACAAACCTTGATCGAGGGAGAGGGTCAAAAACGCTAACGGGGGCAGGCAGCCAGAGGAGAGGTTCCTACAGAACGTGGGTCTGAGAGAGCTGTAGCTACAGCACCAATAACAGCCCATGTGGGGGGGGATGGGAGCATGGACGTGAGTCCATATAAATATCATCCGCTGCACTTGCATTTTCTCTCCACTTTATCAACCAGAACAGCGTAATCCAGGAGAAAGTCTTGGGACAGTTTCTCAGGGAAGAACACATTTCCCTGAACGCAATGATGTTCCATTGCACTCACTCCCTCTGACAACCTTTTAACACTGCCCACAGGGACGTGGTGGCTGAGATTGCCAAACCTCTCGCCTGGCTCCACGTTTTGATAGCGACTCCGGGTCACCCGATGCCACAGTCTCCAAACTCCACCAAATTAACCGTCAGACCCAACTCTTGCCCCCGCCCCCTCCCAGCGCGTTGCTCCCTTACCAGTAGCAGAGGTGGCTCTGCAGGGCAAAGAGATACTCGTTGAAACTCTCGATGGGCTTCTCCTGCAGCACGTAATCGATGCGACGGCCACCGTTTAACCTTCCAATCTTAATCTCTTCCTCTTCCTCCTCCTCCTCCACCAGGGAGAAGCTACTGTCCGACTCCAGAACAGCTACAAGGAAAAACTAATGGGTTAAACATCAACTCGTCTTTACACAGTGCCGTTCATGTCCCGAAACAGCCCACGGTGCAAGTCCCCAGCAACAGTCGAAGCATGAAACCAAACCCCCCCCCCAGGGGGGGATAACGAGGCAGGCTGGTGGGGAAGTGGTGGGATGACGTTCCGGGACTTGGGAATGAGGCTTCTCAAGGAACAGCCAGCATTGGTGAAGCAATCATCATTGGGAATGAGTAACATAGCGGCCACAATTGAAGGAGCTCAGTTATCTCCGAGGGTTGTGGGGGCAGGAGGAGGTCACAGAGGGGAGGGCCCAAGGGCCATGGAGGGATTTGAGAACAAGGATGGTCATTGGAGAACCTGGCCCAGCAGCCAGTGTAGGTCAGTGATCCTGGGGGGGCGAGCGGGATCCAGTGTAGCTCAGTGACCACAGGGGGCGAGGGGGATTCAGTGTAGCTCAGTGATCACAGGGGGTGTCCGGGATCCAGTGTAGGTCAGTGATCACAGGGGGTGTCCGGGATCCAGTGTAGGTCAGTGATCACAGGGGGTGTCCGGGATCCAGTGTAGCTCAGTGATCACAGGGGGTGTCCGGGATCCAGTGTAGGTCAGTGATCACAGGGGGTGTCCAGGATCCAGTATAGGTCAGTGATCACAGGGGGTGAGGGGATCCAGTGTAGGTCAGTGATCACAGGGGGTGAGGGGTGTCCAGTGAAGGTCAGTGATCCTGGGGGGGGCGAGCGGGATCCAGTGTAGGCCAGTGATCACAGGGGGTGAGCGGGATCCAGTGAAGGTCAGTGATCTTGGGGGGGGGCAAGCGGGATCCAGTGTAGGTCAGTGATCACAGGGGGCGAGCGGGATCCAGTGAAGGTCAGTGATCCTGGGGGGGTAAGCGGCATCCAGTGTAGCTCAGTGACCATTGGGGGTGAGGGAGATCCAGTGAAGGTCAGTGATCCTGGGGGGGCGAGCGGGATCCAGTGTAGCTCAGTGACCACAGGGGATGAGGGGGATCCAGTGTAGGTTAGTGATCACAGGGGGTGAGGGGATCCAGTGTAGGTCATTGATCACAGGGGGCGAGGGGGATCCAGTGTAGCTCAGTGATCACAGGAGGTGTCCGGGATCCAGTGTAGGTCAGTGATCACAGGAGACGAGGGGGGTCCACTGTAGCTCAGTGATCACAGGGGGTGAGGGGAATCCAGTGTAGGTCAGTGATCACAGGGGGTGAGGGGAATCCAGTGTAGGTCAGTGATCACAGGGGGTGTCCGAGATCCAGTGTAGGTCAGTGATCACAGGGGGTGTCCGGGATCCAGTGTAGGTCAGTGATCAAAGGGGGTGTCCGGGATCCAGTGTAGGTCAGTGATCACAGGGGGTGAGGGGGATACAGTGTAGCTCAGTGATCACAGGGGGTGTCCGGGATCCAGTGTAGCTCAGTGATCACAGGGGGCGAGGGGGATCCAGTGTAGCTCAGTGATCACAGGGGGTGTCCGAGATCCAGTGTAGGTCAGTGATCACAGGGGGTGTCCGGGATCCAGTGTAGATCAGTGATCACAGGGGGTGTCCGGGATCCAGTGTAGGTCCGTGATCACAGGGGGTGTCCAGGATCCAGTGTAGGTCAGTGAGCACAGGGGGTGTCCGGGATCCAGTGTAGGTCAGTGATCACAGGGGGTGTCCGAGATCCAGTGTAGGTCAGTGATCACAGGGGGTGTCCGGGATCCAGTGTAGGTCAGTGATCAAAGGGGGTGTCCGGGATCCAGTGTAGGTCAGTGATCACAGGGGGTGAGGGGGATACAGTGTAGCTCAGTGATCACAGGGGGTGTCCGGGATCCAGTGTAGCTCAGTGATCACAGGGGGCGAGGGGGATCCAGTGTAGCTCAGTGATCACAGGGGGTGTCCGAGATCCAGTGTAGGTCAGTGATCACAGGGGGTGTCCGGGATCCAGTGTAGATCAGTGATCAAAGGGGGTGTCCGGGATCCAGTGTAGGTCAGTGATCACAGGGGGTGAGGGGGATCCAGTGTACGTCAGTGATCACAGGGGGGCGAGGGTGATCCAGTGTAGCTCAGTGATCACAGGGGGCGAGGGGAATCCAGTGTAGGTCAGTGATCACAGGGGGTGTCCGGGATCCAGTGTAGGTCAGTGAGCACAGGGGGTGTCCGGGATCCAGTGTAGGTCAGTGATCACAGGGGGTGTCCGGGATCCAGTGTAGGTCAGTGATCAAAGGGGGTGTCCGGGATCCAGTGTAGGTCAGTGATCACAGGGGGTGAGGGGGATCCAGTGTACGTCAGTGATCACAGGGGGGCGAGGGTGATCCAGTGTAGCTCAGTGATCACAGGGGGCGAGGGGAATCCAGTGTAGGTCAGTGAGCACAGGGGGTGTCCGGGATCCAGTGTAGGTCAGTGATCACAGGGGGTGTCCGAGATCCAGTGTAGGTCAGTGATCACAGGGGGTGTCCGGGATCCAGTGTAGGTCCGTGATCACAGGGGGTGTCCAGGATCCAGTGTAGGTCAGTGATCACAGGGGGAAGGGGAATCCAGTGTAGGTCAGTGATCACAGGGGGTGTCCGGGATCCAGTGTAGGTCAGTGAGCATAGGGGGTGTCCGGGATCCAGTGTAGGTCAGTGATCACAGGGGGTGTCCGGGATCCAGTGTAGGTCAGTGATCAAAGGGGGTGTCTGGGATCCAGTTTAGGTCAGTGATCACAGGGGGTGAGGGGGATCCAGTGTAGGTCAGTGATCACAGGGGGCGAGGAGGATCCAGTGTAGCTCAGTAATCACAGGGGGTGTCCGGGATCCAGTGTAGCTCAGTGACCACAGGGGGCGAGGGGGATTCAGTGTAGCTCAGTGATCACAGGGGGTGTCCGGGATCCAGTGTAGGTCAGTGATCACAGGGGGTGTCCGGGATCCAGTGTAGGTCAGTGATCACAGGGGGTGTCCGGGATCCAGTGTAGCTCAGTGATCACAGGGGGTGTCCGGGATCCAGTGTAGGTCAGTGATCACAGGGGGTGTCCAGGATCCAGTATAGGTCAGTGATCACAGGGGGTGAGGGGATCCAGTGTAGGTCAGTGATCACAGGGGGTGAGGGGTGTCCAGTGAAGGTCAGTGATCCTGGGGGGGGCGAGCGGGATCCAGTGTAGGCCAGTGATCACAGGGGGGTGAGCGGGATCCAGTGAAGGTCAGTGATCTTGGGGGGGGGCAAGCGGGATCCAGTGTAGGTCAGTGATCACAGGGGGCGAGCGGGATCCAGTGAAGGTCAGTGATCCTGGGGGGGTAAGCGGCATCCAGTGTAGCTCAGTGACCATTGGGGGTGAGGGAGATCCAGTGAAGGTCAGTGATCCTGGGGGGGCGAGCGGGATCCAGTGTAGCTCAGTGACCACAGGGGATGAGGGGGATCCAGTGTAGGTTAGTGATCACAGGGGGTGAGGGGATCCAGTGTAGGTCATTGATCACAGGGGGCGAGGGGGATCCAGTGTAGCTCAGTGATCACAGGAGGTGTCCGGGATCCAGTGTAGGTCAGTGATCACAGGAGACGAGGGGGGTCCACTGTAGCTCAGTGATCACAGGGGGTGAGGGGAATCCAGTGTAGGTCAGTGATCACAGGGGGTGAGGGGAATCCAGTGTAGGTCAGTGATCACAGGGGGTGTCCGAGATCCAGTGTAGGTCAGTGATCACAGGGGGTGTCCGGGATCCAGTGTAGGTCAGTGATCAAAGGGGGTGTCCGGGATCCAGTGTAGGTCAGTGATCACAGGGGGTGAGGGGGATACAGTGTAGCTCAGTGATCACAGGGGGTGTCCGGGATCCAGTGTAGCTCAGTGATCACAGGGGGCGAGGGGGATCCAGTGTAGCTCAGTGATCACAGGGGGTGTCCGAGATCCAGTGTAGGTCAGTGATCACAGGGGGTGTCCGGGATCCAGTGTAGATCAGTGATCACAGGGGGTGTCCGGGATCCAGTGTAGGTCCGTGATCACAGGGGGTGTCCAGGATCCAGTGTAGGTCAGTGAGCACAGGGGGTGTCCGGGATCCAGTGTAGGTCAGTGATCACAGGGGGTGTCCGGGATCCAGTGTAGGTCAGTGATCACAGGGGGTGTCCGAGATCCAGTGTAGGTCAGTGATCACAGGGGGTGTCCGGGATCCAGTGTAGGTCAGTGATCAAAGGGGGTGTCCGGGATCCAGTGTAGGTCAGTGATCACAGGGGGTGAGGGGGATACAGTGTAGCTCAGTGATCACAGGGGGTGTCCGGGATCCAGTGTAGCTCAGTGATCACAGGGGGCGAGGGGGATCCAGTGTAGCTCAGTGATCACAGGGGGTGTCCGAGATCCAGTGTAGGTCAGTGATCACAGGGGGTGTCCGGGATCCAGTGTAGATCAGTGATCAAAGGGGGTGTCCGGGATCCAGTGTAGGTCAGTGATCACAGGGGGTGAGGGGGATCCAGTGTACGTCAGTGATCACAGGGGGGCGAGGGTGATCCAGTGTAGCTCAGTGATCACAGGGGGCGAGGGGAATCCAGTGTAGGTCAGTGATCACAGGGGGTGTCCGGGATCCAGTGTAGGTCAGTGAGCACAGGGGGTGTCCGGGATCCAGTGTAGGTCAGTGATCACAGGGGGTGTCCGGGATCCAGTGTAGGTCAGTGATCAAAGGGGGTGTCCGGGATCCAGTGTAGGTCAGTGATCACAGGGGGTGAGGGGGATCCAGTGTACGTCAGTGATCACAGGGGGGCGAGGGTGATCCAGTGTAGCTCAGTGATCACAGGGGGCGAGGGGAATCCAGTGTAGGTCAGTGAGCACAGGGGGTGTCCGGGATCCAGTGTAGGTCAGTGATCACAGGGGGTGTCCGAGATCCAGTGTAGGTCAGTGATCACAGGGGGTGTCCGGGATCCAGTGTAGGTCCGTGATCACAGGGGGTGTCCAGGATCCAGTGTAGGTCAGTGATCACAGGGGGTGAGGGGGATCCAGTGTAGCTCAGTGATCACAGGGGGTGAGGGGAATCCAGTGTAGCTCAGTGATCACAGGGGGTGTCCGGGATCCAGTGTAGGTCAGTGATCACAGGGGGAAGGGGAATCCAGTGTAGGTCAGTGATCACAGGGGGTGTCCGGGATCCAGTGTAGGTCAGTGAGCATAGGGGGTGTCCGGGATCCAGTGTAGGTCAGTGATCACAGGGGGTGTCCGGGATCCAGTGTAGGTCAGTGATCAAAGGGGGTGTCTGGGATCCAGTTTAGGTCAGTGATCACAGGGGGTGAGGGGGATCCAGTGTAGGTCAGTGATCACAGGGGGCGAGGAGGATCCAGTGTAGCTCAGTAATCACAGGGGGTGTCCGGGATCCAGTGTAGCTCAGTGATCACAGGGGGAGAGGGGGATCCAGTGTAGCTCAGTGATCACAGGGTGTGTCCGGGATCCAGTGAAGGTCAGTGATCCTGGGGGGGTCGAGCGGGATCCAGTGTAGGCCAGTGATCACAGGGGGCGAGCGGGATCCAGTGAAGGTCAGTGATCTTGGGGGGCAAGCGGGATCCAGTGTAGGTCAGTGATCACAGGGGGCGAGCGGGATCCAGTGAAGGTCAGTGATCCTGGGGGGGTAAGCGGCATCCAGTGTAGCTCAGTGACCATTGGGGGTGAGGGAGATCCAGTGAAGGTCAGTGATCCTGGGGGGGCGAGCGGGATCCAGTGTAGCTCAGTGACCACAGGGGATGAGGGGGATCCAGTGTAGGTTAGTGATCACAGGGGGTGAGGGAATCCAGTGTAGGTCAGTGATCACAGGGGGCGAGGGGGATCCAGTGTAGCTCAGTGATCACAGGGGGTGTCCGGGATCCAGTGTAGGTCAGTGATCACGGGAGGCGAGGGGGGTCCACTGTAGCTCAGTGATCACAGGGGGTGAGGGGAATCCAGTGGAGGTCAGTGATCACAGGGGGTGTCCGAGATCCAGTGTAGGTCAGTGATCACAGGGGGTGTCCGGGATCCAGTGTAGGTCAGTGATCAAAGGGGGTGTCCGGGATCCAGTGTAGGTCAGTGATCACAGGGGGTGAGGGGGATACAGTGTAGCTCAGTGATCACAGGGGGTGTCCGGGATCCAGTGTAGCTCAGTGATCACAGGGGGCGAGGGGGATCCAGTGTAGCTCAGTGATCACAGGGGGTGTCCGAGATCCAGTGTAGGTCAGTGATCACAGGGGGTGTCCGGGATCCAGTGTAGGTCCGTGATCACAGGGGGTGTCCAGGATCCAGTGTAGGTCAGTGAGCACAGGGGGTGTCCGGGATCCAGTGTAGGTCAGTGATCACAGGGGGTGTCCGGGATCCAGTGTAGGTCAGTGATCAAAGGGGGTGTCCGGGATCCAGTGTAGGTCAGTGATCACAGGGGGTGAGGGGGATCCAGTGTACGTCAGTGATCACAGGGGGGCGAGGGTGATCCAGTGTAGCTCAGTGATCACAGGGGGCGAGGGGAATCCAGTGTAGGTCAGTGAGCACAGGGGGTGTCCAGGATCCAGTGTAGGTCAGTGAGCATAGGGGTGTCCGGGATCCAGTGTACGTCAGTGATCACAGGGGGCGAGGGGGATCCAGTGTAGTTCAGTGATCACAGGGGGTGTCCGGGATCCAGTGCAGGTCAGTGATCACAGGGGGTGTCCGGGATCCAGTGTATGTCAGTGATCACAGGGGGCGAGGGGATCCAGTGTAGCTCAGGGATCACAGGGTGTGTCCGGGATCCAGTGTAGGTCAGTGATCACAGGGGGTGAGGGGAATCCAGTGTAGCTCAGTGATCACAGGGGGTGTCCGGGATCCAGTGTAGGCCAGTGATCACAGGGGGTGAGGGGAATCCAGTGTAGGTCAGTGATCACAGGGGGTGTCCCGGATCCAGTGTAGGTCAGTGAGCATAGGGGGTGTCCGGGATCCAGTGTAGGTCAGTGATCACGGGGCGAGGGGGTTCCAGTGTAGGTCAGTGATCACAGGGGGTGTCCGGGATCCAGTGTAGGTCAGTGATCACAGGGGGCGAGGGGGATCCAGTGTAGCTCAGTGATCACAGGGGGTGTCCGGGATCCAGTGTAGCTCAGTGATCACAGGGGGTGTCCGGGATCCAGTGTAGGTCAGTGATCACAGGGGGTGTCCGGGATCCAGTGTAGGTCAGTGAGCATAGGGGGTGTCCGGGGTCCAGTGTAGGTCAGTGATCACAGGGGGTGTCCGGGATCCAGTGTAACTCAGTGATCACAGGGGGCGAGGGGGATCCTGTGTAGCTCAGTGATCACAAGGGGTGTCCGGGATCCAGTGTAGCTCAGTGATCACAGGGGGTGTCCGGGATCCAGTGTAGGTCAGTGATCACAGGGGGTGTCCGGGATCCAGTGTAGGTCAGTGATCACAGGGGCTGTCCGGGATCCAGTGTAGCTCAGTGATCACAGGGGGTGTCGGGGATCCAGTGTAGATCAGTGATCACAGGGGGTGTCCGGGATCCAGTGTAGGTCCGTGATCACAGGGGGTGTCCAGGATCCAGTGTAGGTCAGTGAGCATAGGGGTGTACGGGATCCAGTGTAGGTCAGTGATCACAGGGGGCGACGGGATCCAGTGTAGCTCAGTGATCACAGGGGGTGTCCTGGATCCAGTGTAGGTCAGTGATCACAGGGGGTGTCCGGGATCCAGTGTAGGTCAGTGATCACAGGGGGCGAGGGGGATCCAGTGTAGCTCAGTGATCACAGGGGGTGTCCGGGATCCAGTGTAGGTCAGTGATCACAGGGGGTGTCCGGGATCCAGTGTAGGTCAGTGATCACAGGGGGTGTCCGGGATTCAGTGTAGGACAGTGATCACAGGGGGTGTCCGGGATCCAGTGTAGCTCAGTGATCACAGGGGGTGTCGGGGATCCAGTGTAGGTCAGTGATCACAGGGGGTGAGGGGAATCCAGTGTAACTCAGTGATCACAGGGGGTGTCCGGGATCCAGTGTAGGTCAGTGATCACAGGGGGTGTCCGGGATCCAGTGTAGCTCAGTGATCACAGGGGGTGTCCGGGATCCAGTGTAGGTCAGTGATCACAGGGGGTGTCCAGGATCCAGTGTAGGTCAGTGATCACAGGGGGTGAGGGGGATCCAGTGTAGCTCAGTGACCACAGGGGGTGAGGGGAATCCAGTGTAGCTCAGTGATCACAGGGGGTGTCCGGGATCCAGTGCAGGTCAGTGATCACAGGGGGTGTCCGTGATCCAGTGTATGTCAGTGATCACAGGGGGCGAGGGGATCCAGTGTAGCTCAGGGATCACAGGGTGTGTCCGGGATCCAGTGTAGGTCAGTGATCACAGGGGGCGAGGGGGATCCAGTGTAGCTCAGTGATCACAGGGGGTGTCCGGGATCCAGTGTAGGTCAGTGATCACAGGGGGTGTCCGGGATCCAGTGTAGGTCCGTGATCACAGGGGGTGTCCGGGATCCAGTGTAGGTCAGTGATCACAGGGGGTGTCCGGGATCCAGTGTAGGTCAGTGAGCATAGGGGGTGTCCGGGGTCCAGTGTAGGTCCGTGATCACAGGGGGCGAGGGGGATCCTGTGTAGCTCAGTGATCACAGGGGGTGTCCAGGATCCAGTGTAGGTCAGTGAGCATAGGGGTGTCCGGGATCCAGTGTAGGTCAGTGATCACAGGGGGCGAGGGGGATCCAGTGTAGCTCAGTGATCACAGGGGGTGTCCGGGATCCAGTGTAGGTCAGTGATCACAGGGGGTGTCCAGGATCCAGTGTAGGTCAGTGAGCACAGGGGGTGTCCGGGATCCAGTGTAGGTCAGTGATCACAGGGGGTGTCCGGGATCCAGTGTAGGTCAGTGATCACAGGGGGTGTCCGAGATCCAGTGTAGGTCAGTGATCACAGGGGGTGTCCGGGATCCAGTGTAGGTCAGTGATCAAAGGGGGTGTCCGGGATCCAGTGTAGGTCAGTGATCACAGGGGGTGAGGGGGATACAGTGTAGCTCAGTGATCACAGGGGGTGTCCGGGATCCAGTGTAGCTCAGTGATCACAGGGGGCGAGGGGGATCCAGTGTAGCTCAGTGATCACAGGGGGTGTCCGAGATCCAGTGTAGGTCAGTGATCACAGGGGGTGTCCGGGATCCAGTGTAGATCAGTGATCAAAGGGGGTGTCCGGGATCCAGTGTAGGTCAGTGATCACAGGGGGTGAGGGGGATCCAGTGTACGTCAGTGATCACAGGGGGGCGAGGGTGATCCAGTGTAGCTCAGTGATCACAGGGGGCGAGGGGAATCCAGTGTAGGTCAGTGATCACAGGGGGTGTCCGGGATCCAGTGTAGGTCAGTGAGCACAGGGGGTGTCCGGGATCCAGTGTAGGTCAGTGATCACAGGGGGTGCCCGGGATCCAGTGTAGGTCAGTGATCAAAGGGGGTGTCCGGGATCCAGTGTAGGTCAGTGATCACAGGGGGTGAGGGGGATCCAGTGTACGTCAGTGATCACAGGGGGGCGAGGGTGATCCAGTGTAGCTCAGTGATCACAGGGGGCGAGGGGAATCCAGTGTAGGTCAGTGAGCACAGGGGGTGTCCGGGATCCAGTGTAGGTCAGTGATCACAGGGGGTGTCCGAGATCCAGTGTAGGTCAGTGATCACAGGGGGTGTCCGGGATCCAGTGTAGGTCCGTGATCACAGGGGGTGTCCAGGATCCAGTGTAGGTCAGTGATCACAGGGGGTGAGGGGGATCCAGTGTAGCTCAGTGATCACAGGGGGTGAGGGGAATCCAGTGTAGCTCAGTGATCACAGGGGGTGTCCGGGATCCAGTGTAGGTCAGTGATCACAGGGGGAAGGGGAATCCAGTGTAGGTCAGTGATCACAGGGGGTGTCCGGGATCCAGTGTAGGTCAGTGAGCATAGGGGGTGTCCGGGATCCAGTGTAGGTCAGTGATCACAGGGGGTGTCCGGGATCCAGTGTAGGTCAGTGATCAAAGGGGGTGTCTGGGATCCAGTTTAGGTCAGTGATCACAGGGGGTGAGGGGGATCCAGTGTAGGTCAGTGATCACAGGGGGCGAGGAGGATCCAGTGTAGCTCAGTAATCACAGGGGGTGTCCGGGATCCAGTGTAGCTCAGTGATCACAGGGGGAGAGGGGGATCCAGTGTAGCTCAGTGATCACAGGGTGTGTCCGGGATCCAGTGAAGGTCAGTGATCCTGGGGGGGTCGAGCGGGATCCAGTGTAGGCCAGTGATCACAGGGGGCGAGCGGGATCCAGTGAAGGTCAGTGATCTTGGGGGGCAAGCGGGATCCAGTGTAGGTCAGTGATCACAGGGGGCGAGCGGGATCCAGTGAAGGTCAGTGATCCTGGGGGGGTAAGCGGCATCCAGTGTAGCTCAGTGACCATTGGGGGTGAGGGAGATCCAGTGAAGGTCAGTGATCCTGGGGGGGCGAGCGGGATCCAGTGTAGCTCAGTGACCACAGGGGATGAGGGGGATCCAGTGTAGGTTAGTGATCACAGGGGGTGAGGGAATCCAGTGTAGGTCAGTGATCACAGGGGGCGAGGGGGATCCAGTGTAGCTCAGTGATCACAGGGGGTGTCCGGGATCCAGTGTAGGTCAGTGATCACGGGAGGCGAGGGGGGTCCACTGTAGCTCAGTGATCACAGGGGGTGAGGGGAATCCAGTGTAGGTCAGTGATCACAGGGGGTGTCCGAGATCCAGTGTAGGTCAGTGATCACAGGGGGTGTCCGGGATCCAGTGTAGGTCAGTGATCAAAGGGGGTGTCCGGGATCCAGTGTAGGTCAGTGATCACAGGGGGTGAGGGGGATACAGTGTAGCTCAGTGATCACAGGGGGTGTCCGGGATCCAGTGTAGCTCAGTGATCACAGGGGGCGAGGGGGATCCAGTGTAGCTCAGTGATCACAGGGGGTGTCCGAGATCCAGTGTAGGTCAGTGATCACAGGGGGTGTCCGGGATCCAGTGTAGGTCCGTGATCACAGGGGGTGTCCAGGATCCAGTGTAGGTCAGTGAGCACAGGGGGTGTCCGGGATCCAGTGTAGGTCAGTGATCACAGGGGGTGTCCGGGATCCAGTGTAGGTCAGTGATCAAAGGGGGTGTCCGGGATCCAGTGTAGGTCAGTGATCACAGGGGGTGAGGGGGATCCAGTGTACGTCAGTGATCACAGGGGGGCGAGGGTGATCCAGTGTAGCTCAGTGATCACAGGGGGCGAGGGGAATCCAGTGTAGGTCAGTGAGCACAGGGGGTGTCCGGGATCCAGTGTAGGTCAGTGATCACAGGGGGTGTCCGAGATCCAGTGTAGGTCAGTGATCACAGGGGGTGTCCGGGATCCAGTGTAGGTCCGTGATCAAAGGGGGTGTCCAGGATCCAGTGTAGGTCAGTGAGCATAGGGGTGTCCGGGATCCAGTGTACGTCAGTGATCACAGGGGGCGAGGGGGATCCAGTGTAGTTCAGTGATCACAGGGGGTGTCCGGGATCCAGTGCAGGTCAGTGATCACAGGGGGTGTCCGGGATCCAGTGTATGTCAGTGATCACAGGGGGCGAGGGGATCCAGTGTAGCTCAGGGATCACAGGGTGTGTCCGGGATCCAGTGTAGGTCAGTGATCACAGGGGGTGAGGGGAATCCAGTGTAGCTCAGTGATCACAGGGGGTGTCCGGGATCCAGTGTAGGCCAGTGATCACAGGGGGTGAGGGGAATCCAGTGTAGGTCAGTGATCACAGGGGGTGTCCCGGATCCAGTGTAGGTCAGTGAGCATAGGGGGTGTCCGGGATCCAGTGTAGGTCAGTGATCACGGGGCGAGGGGGTTCCAGTGTAGGTCAGTGATCACAGGGGGTGTCCGGGATCCAGTGTAGGTCAGTGATCACAGGGGGCGAGGGGGATCCAGTGTAGCTCAGTGATCACAGGGGGTGTCCGGGATCCAGTGTAGCTCAGTGATCACAGGGGGTGTCCGGGATCCAGTGTAGGTCAGTGATCACAGGGGGTGTCCGGGATCCAGTGTAGGTCAGTGAGCATAGGGGGTGTCCGGGGTCCAGTGTAGGTCAGTGATCACAGGGGGTGTCCGGGATCCAGTGTAACTCAGTGATCACAGGGGGCGAGGGGGATCCTGTGTAGCTCAGTGATCACAAGGGGTGTCCGGGATCCAGTGTAGCTCAGTGATCACAGGGGGTGTCCGGGATCCAGTGTAGGTCAGTGATCACAGGGGGTGTCCGGGATCCAGTGTAGGTCAGTGATCACAGGGGCTGTCCGGGATCCAGTGTAGCTCAGTGATCACAGGGGGTGTCGGGGATCCAGTGTAGATCAGTGATCACAGGGGGTGTCCGGGATCCAGTGTAGGTCCGTGATCACAGGGGGTGTCCAGGATCCAGTGTAGGTCAGTGAGCATAGGGGTGTACGGGATCCAGTGTAGGTCAGTGATCACAGGGGGCGACGGGATCCAGTGTAGCTCAGTGATCACAGGGGGTGTCCTGGATCCAGTGTAGGTCAGTGATCACAGGGGGTGTCCGGGATCCATTGTAGGTCAGTGATCACAGGGGGCGAGGGGGATCCAGTGTAGCTCAGTGATCACAGGGGGTGTCCGGGATCCAGTGTAGGTCAGTGATCACAGGGGGTGTCCGGGATCCAATGTAGGTCAGTGGTCACAGGGGGTGTCCGGGATTCAGTGTAGGACAGTGATCACAGGGGGTGTCCGGGATCCAGTGTAGCTCAGTGATCACAGGGGGTGTCGGGGATCCAGTGTAGGTCAGTGATCACAGGGGGTGAGGGGAATCCAGTGTAACTCAGTGATCACAGGGGGTGTCCGGGATCCAGTGTAGGTCAGTGATCACAGGGGGTGTCCGGGATCCAGTGTAGCTCAGTGATCACAGGGGGTGTCCGGGATCCAGTGTAGGTCAGTGATCACAGGGGGTGTCCAGGATCCAGTGTAGGTCAGTGATCACAGGGGGTGAGGGGGATCCAGTGTAGCTCAGTGACCACAGGGGGTGAGGGGAATCCAGTGTAGCTCAGTGATCACAGGGGGTGTCCGGGATCCAGTGCAGGTCAGTGATCACAGGGGGTGTCCGGGATCCAGTGTATGTCAGTGATCACAGGGGGCGAGGGGATCCAGTGTAGCTCAGGGATCACAGGGTGTGTCCGGGATCCAGTGTAGGTCAGTGATCACAGGGGGCGAGGGGGATCCAGTGTAGCTCAGTGATCACAGGGGGTGTCCGGGATCCAGTGTAGGTCAGTGATCACAGGGGGTGTCCGGGATCCAGTGTAGGTCCGTGATCACAGGGGGTGTCCGGGATCCAGTGTAGGTCAGTGATCACAGGGGGTGTCCGGGATCCAGTGTAGGTCAGTGAGCATAGGGGGTGTCCGGGGTCCAGTGTAGGTCCGTGATCACAGGGGGCGAGGGGGATCCTGTGTAGCTCAGTGATCACAGGGGGTGTCCAGGATCCAGTGTAGGTCAGTGAGCATAGGGGTGTCCGGGATCCAGTGTAGGTCAGTGATCACAGGGGGCGAGGGGGATCCAGTGTAGCTCAGTGATCACAGGGGGTGTCCGGGATCCAGTGTAGGTCAGTGATCACAGGGGGTGTCCGGGATCCAGTGTAGGTCAGTGAGCACAGGGGGTGTCCGGGATCCAGTGTAGGTCAGTGATCACAGGGGGTGTCCGGGATCCAGTGTAGGTCAGTGATCACAGGGGGTGTCCGAGATCCAGTGTAGGTCAGTGATCACAGGGGGTGTCCGGGATCCAGTGTAGGTCAGTGATCAAAGGGGGTGTCCGGGATCCAGTGTAGGTCAGTGATCACAGGGGGTGAGGGGGATACAGTGTAGCTCAGTGATCACAGGGGGTGTCCGGGATCCAGTGTAGCTCAGTGATCACAGGGGGCGAGGGGGATCCAGTGTAGCTCAGTGATCACAGGGGGTGTCCGCGATCCAGTGTAGGTCAGTGATCACAGGGGGTGTCCGGGATCCAGTGTAGATCAGTGATCAAAGGGGGTGTCCGGGATCCAGTGTAGGTCAGTGATCACAGGGGGTGAGGGGGATCCAGTGTACGTCAGTGATCACAGGGGGGCGAGGGTGATCCAGTGTAGCTCAGTGATCACAGGGGGCGAGGGGAATCCAGTGTAGGTCAGTGATCACAGGGGGTGTCCGGGATCCAGTGTAGGTCAGTGAGCACAGGGGGTGTCCGGGATCCAGTGTAGGTCAGTGATCACAGGGGGTGTCCGGGATCCAGTGTAGGTCAGTGATCAAAGGGGGTGTCCGGGATCCAGTGTAGGTCAGTGATCACAGGGGGTGAGGGGGATCCAGTGTACGTCAGTGATCACAGGGGGGCGAGGGTGATCCAGTGTAGCTCAGTGATCACAGGGGGCGAGGGGAATCCAGTGTAGGTCAGTGAGCACAGGGGGTGTCCGGGATCCAGTGTAGGTCAGTGATCACAGGGGGTGTCCGAGATCCAGTGTAGGTCAGTGATCACAGGGGGTGTCCGGGATCCAGTGTAGGTCAGTGATCACAGGGGGTGAGGGGGATCTAGTGTAGCTCAGTGATCACAGGGGGTGAGGGGGATCCAGTGTAGCTCAGTGATCACAGGGGGTGAGGGGAATCCAGTGTAGCTCAGTGATCACAGGGGGTGTCCGGGATCCAGTGTAGGTCAGTGATCACAGGGGGAAGGGGAATCCAGTGTAGGTCAGTGATCACAGGGGGTGTCCGGGATCCAGTGTAGGTCAGTGAGCATAGGGGGTGTCCGGGATCCAGTGTAGGTCAGTGATCACAGGGGGTGTCCGGGATCCAGTGTAGGTCAGTGATCAAAGGGGGTGTCTGGGATCCAGTTTAGGTCAGTGATCACAGGGGGTGAGGGGGATCCAGTGTAGGTCAGTGATCACAGGGGGCGAGGAGGATCCAGTGTAGCTCAGTAATCACAGGGGGTGTCCGGGATCCAGTGTAGCTCAGTGATCACAGGGGGAGAGGGGGATCCAGTGTAGCTCAGTGATCACAGGGTGTGTCCGGGATCCAGTGAAGGTCAGTGATCCTGGGGGGGTCGAGCGGGATCCAGTGTAGGCCAGTGATCACAGGGGGCGAGCGGGATCCAGTGAAGGTCAGTGATCTTGGGGGGCAAGCGGGATCCAGTGTAGGTCAGTGATCACAGGGGGCGAGCGGGATCCAGTGAAGGTCAGTGATCCTGGGGGGGTAAGCGGCATCCAGTGTAGCTCAGTGACCATTGGGGGTGAGGGAGATCCAGTGAAGGTCAGTGATCCTGGGGGGGCGAGCGGGATCCAGTGTAGCTCAGTGACCACAGGGGATGAGGGGGATCCAGTGTAGGTTAGTGATCACAGGGGGTGAGGGAATCCAGTGTAGGTCAGTGATCACAGGGGGCGAGGGGGATCCAGTGTAGCTCAGTGATCACAGGGGGTGTCCGGGATCCAGTGTAGGTCAGTGATCACGGGAGGCGAGGGGGGTCCACTGTAGCTCAGTGATCACAGGGGGTGAGGGGAATCCAGTGTAGGTCAGTGATCACAGGGGGTGTCCGAGATCCAGTGTAGGTCAGTGATCACAGGGGGTGTCCGGGATCCAGTGTAGGTCAGTGATCAAAGGGGGTGTCCGGGATCCAGTGTAGGTCAGTGATCACAGGGGGTGAGGGGGATACAGTGTAGCTCAGTGATCACAGGGGGTGTCCGGGATCCAGTGTAGCTCAGTGATCACAGGGGGCGAGGGGGATCCAGTGTAGCTCAGTGATCACAGGGGGTGTCCGAGATCCAGTGTAGGTCAGTGATCACAGGGGGTGTCCGGGATCCAGTGTAGGTCCGTGATCACAGGGGGTGTCCAGGATCCAGTGTAGGTCAGTGAGCACAGGGGGTGTCCGGGATCCAGTGTAGGTCAGTGATCACAGGGGGTGTCCGGGATCCAGTGTAGGTCAGTGATCAAAGGGGGTGTCCGGGATCCAGTGTAGGTCAGTGATCACAGGGGGTGAGGGGGATCCAGTGTACGTCAGTGATCACAGGGGGGCGAGGGTGATCCAGTGTAGCTCAGTGATCACAGGGGGCGAGGGGAATCCAGTGTAGGTCAGTGAGCACAGGGGGTGTCCGGGATCCAGTGTAGGTCAGTGATCACAGGGGGTGTCCGAGATCCAGTGTAGGTCAGTGATCACAGGGGGTGTCCGGGATCCAGTGTAGGTCCGTGATCAAAGGGGGTGTCCAGGATCCAGTGTAGGTCAGTGAGCATAGGGGTGTCCGGGATCCAGTGTACGTCAGTGATCACAGGGGGCGAGGGGGATCCAGTGTAGTTCAGTGATCACAGGGGGTGTCCGGGATCCAGTGCAGGTCAGTGATCACAGGGGGTGTCCGGGATCCAGTGTATGTCAGTGATCACAGGGGGCGAGGGGATCCAGTGTAGCTCAGGGATCACAGGGTGTGTCCGGGATCCAGTGTAGGTCAGTGATCACAGGGGGTGAGGGGAATCCAGTGTAGCTCAGTGATCACAGGGGGTGTCCGGGATCCAGTGTAGGCCAGTGATCACAGGGGGTGAGGGGAATCCAGTGTAGGTCAGTGATCACAGGGGGTGTCCCGGATCCAGTGTAGGTCAGTGAGCATAGGGGGTGTCCGGGATCCAGTGTAGGTCAGTGATCACGGGGCGAGGGGGTTCCAGTGTAGGTCAGTGATCACAGGGGGTGTCCGGGATCCAGTGTAGGTCAGTGATCACAGGGGGCGAGGGGGATCCAGTGTAGCTCAGTGATCACAGGGGGTGTCCGGGATCCAGTGTAGCTCAGTGATCACAGGGGGTGTCCGGGATCCAGTGTAGGTCAGTGATCACAGGGGGTGTCCGGGATCCAGTGTAGGTCAGTGAGCATAGGGGGTGTCCGGGGTCCAGTGTAGGTCAGTGATCACAGGGGGTGTCCGGGATCCAGTGTAACTCAGTGATCACAGGGGGCGAGGGGGATCCAGTGTAGCTCAGTAATCACAGGGGGTGTCCGGGATCCAGTGTAGCTCAGTGATCACAGGGGGAGAGGGGGATCCAGTGTAGCTCAGTGATCACAGGGTGTGTCCGGGATCCAGTGAAGGTCAGTGATCCTGGGGGGGTCGAGCGGGATCCAGTGTAGGCCAGTGATCACAGGGGGCGAGCGGGATCCAGTGAAGGTCAGTGATCTTGGGGGGCAAGCGGGATCCAGTGTAGGTCAGTGATCACAGGGGGCGAGCGGGATCCAGTGAAGGTCAGTGATCCTGGGGGGGTAAGCGGCATCCAGTGTAGCTCAGTGACCATTGGGGGTGAGGGAGATCCAGTGAAGGTCAGTGATCCTGGGGGGGCGAGCGGGATCCAGTGTAGCTCAGTGACCACAGGGGATGAGGGGGATCCAGTGTAGGTTAGTGATCACAGGGGGTGAGGGAATCCAGTGTAGGTCAGTGATCACAGGGGGCGAGGGGGATCCAGTGTAGCTCAGTGATCACAGGGGGTGTCCGGGATCCAGTGTAGGTCAGTGATCACGGGAGGCGAGGGGGGTCCACTGTAGCTCAGTGATCACAGGGGGTGAGGGGAATCCAGTGTAGGTCAGTGATCACAGGGGGTGTCCGAGATCCAGTGTAGGTCAGTGATCACAGGGGGTGTCCGGGATCCAGTGTAGGTCAGTGATCAAAGGGGGTGTCCGGGATCCAGTGTAGGTCAGTGATCACAGGGGGTGAGGGGGATACAGTGTAGCTCAGTGATCACAGGGGGTGTCCGGGATCCAGTGTAGCTCAGTGATCACAGGGGGCGAGGGGGATCCAGTGTAGCTCAGTGATCACAGGGGGTGTCCGAGATCCAGTGTAGGTCAGTGATCACAGGGGGTGTCCGGGATCCAGTGTAGGTCCGTGATCACAGGGGGTGTCCAGGATCCAGTGTAGGTCAGTGAGCACAGGGGGTGTCCGGGATCCAGTGTAGGTCAGTGATCACAGGGGGTGTCCGGGATCCAGTGTAGGTCAGTGATCAAAGGGGGTGTCCGGGATCCAGTGTAGGTCAGTGATCACAGGGGGTGAGGGGGATCCAGTGTACGTCAGTGATCACAGGGGGGCGAGGGTGATCCAGTGTAGCTCAGTGATCACAGGGGGCGAGGGGAATCCAGTGTAGGTCAGTGAGCACAGGGGGTGTCCGGGATCCAGTGTAGGTCAGTGATCACAGGGGGTGTCCGAGATCCAGTGTAGGTCAGTGATCACAGGGGGTGTCCGGGATCCAGTGTAGGTCCGTGATCAAAGGGGGTGTCCAGGATCCAGTGTAGGTCAGTGAGCATAGGGGTGTCCGGGATCCAGTGTACGTCAGTGATCACAGGGGGCGAGGGGGATCCAGTGTAGTTCAGTGATCACAGGGGGTGTCCGGGATCCAGTGCAGGTCAGTGATCACAGGGGGTGTCCGGGATCCAGTGTATGTCAGTGATCACAGGGGGCGAGGGGATCCAGTGTAGCTCAGGGATCACAGGGTGTGTCCGGGATCCAGTGTAGGTCAGTGATCACAGGGGGTGAGGGGAATCCAGTGTAGCTCAGTGATCACAGGGGGTGTCCGGGATCCAGTGTAGGCCAGTGATCACAGGGGGTGAGGGGAATCCAGTGTAGGTCAGTGATCACAGGGGGTGTCCCGGATCCAGTGTAGGTCAGTGAGCATAGGGGGTGTCCGGGATCCAGTGTAGGTCAGTGATCACGGGGCGAGGGGGTTCCAGTGTAGGTCAGTGATCACAGGGGGTGTCCGGGATCCAGTGTAGGTCAGTGATCACAGGGGGCGAGGGGGATCCAGTGTAGCTCAGTGATCACAGGGGGTGTCCGGGATCCAGTGTAGCTCAGTGATCACAGGGGGTGTCCGGGATCCAGTGTAGGTCAGTGATCACAGGGGGTGTCCGGGATCCAGTGTAGGTCAGTGAGCATAGGGGGTGTCCGGGGTCCAGTGTAGGTCAGTGATCACAGGGGGTGTCCGGGATCCAGTGTAACTCAGTGATCACAGGGGGCGAGGGGGATCCTGTGTAGCTCAGTGATCACAAGGGGTGTCCGGGATCCAGTGTAGCTCAGTGATCACAGGGGGTGTCCGGGATCCAGTGTAGGTCAGTGATCACAGGGGGTGTCCGGGATCCAGTGTAGGTCAGTGATCACAGGGGCTGTCCGGGATCCAGTGTAGCTCAGTGATCACAGGGGGTGTCGGGGATCCAGTGTAGATCAGTGATCACAGGGGGTGTCCGGGATCCAGTGTAGGTCCGTGATCACAGGGGGTGTCCAGGATCCAGTGTAGGTCAGTGAGCATAGGGGTGTACGGGATCCAGTGTAGGTCAGTGATCACAGGGGGCGACGGGATCCAGTGTAGCTCAGTGATCACAGGGGGTGTCCTGGATCCAGTGTAGGTCAGTGATCACAGGGGGTGTCCGGGATCCAGTGTAGGTCAGTGATCACAGGGGGCGAGGGGGATCCAGTGTAGCTCAGTGATCACAGGGGGTGTCCGGGATCCAGTGTAGGTCAGTGATCACAGGGGGTGTCCGGGATCCAGTGTAGGTCAGTGATCACAGGGGGTGTCCGGGATTCAGTGTAGGACAGTGATCACAGGGGGTGTCCGGGATCCAGTGTAGCTCAGTGATCACAGGGGGTGTCGGGGATCCAGTGTAGGTCAGTGATCACAGGGGGTGAGGGGAATCCAGTGTAACTCAGTGATCACAGGGGGTGTCCGGGATCCAGTGTAGGTCAGTGATCACAGGGGGTGTCCGGGATCCAGTGTAGCTCAGTGATCACAGGGGGTGTCCGGGATCCAGTGTAGGTCAGTGATCACAGGGGGTGTCCAGGATCCAGTGTAGGTCAGTGATCACAGGGGGTGAGGGGGATCCAGTGTAGCTCAGTGACCACAGGGGGTGAGGGGAATCCAGTGTAGCTCAGTGATCACAGGGGGTGTCCGGGATCCAGTGTAGGTCAGTGATCACAGGGGGTGTCCGGGATCCAGTGTAGGTCAGTGAGCATAGGGGGTGTCCGGGGTCCAGTGTAGGTCAGTGATCACAGGGGGTGTCCGGGATCCAGTGTAACTCAGTGATCACAGGGGGCGAGGGGGATCCTGTGTAGCTCAGTGATCACAAGGGGTGTCCGGGATCCAGTGTAGCTCAGTGATCACAGGGGGTGTCCGGGATCCAGTGTAGGTCAGTGATCACAGGGGGTGTCCGGGATCCAGTGTAGGTCAGTGATCACAGGGGCTGTCCGGGATCCAGTGTAGCTCAGTGATCACAGGGGGTGTCGGGGATCCAGTGTAGATCAGTGATCACAGGGGGTGTCCGGGATCCAGTGTAGGTCCGTGATCACAGGGGGTGTCCAGGATCCAGTGTAGGTCAGTGAGCATAGGGGTGTACGGGATCCAGTGTAGGTCAGTGATCACAGGGGGCGACGGGATCCAGTGTAGCTCAGTGATCACAGGGGGTGTCCTGGATCCAGTGTAGGTCAGTGATCACAGGGGGTGTCCGGGATCCAGTGTAGGTCAGTGATCACAGGGGGCGAGGGGGATCCAGTGTAGCTCAGTGATCACAGGGGGTGTCCGGGATCCAGTGTAGGTCAGTGATCACAGGGGGTGTCCGGGATCCAGTGTAGGTCAGTGATCACAGGGGGTGTCCGGGATTCAGTGTAGGACAGTGATCACAGGGGGTGTCCGGGATCCAGTGTAGCTCAGTGATCACAGGGGGTGTCGGGGATCCAGTGTAGGTCAGTGATCACAGGGGGTGAGGGGAATCCAGTGTAACTCAGTGATCACAGGGGGTGTCCGGGATCCAGTGTAGGTCAGTGATCACAGGGGGTGTCCGGGATCCAGTGTAGCTCAGTGATCACAGGGGGTGTCCGGGATCCAGTGTAGGTCAGTGATCACAGGGGGTGTCCAGGATCCAGTGTAGGTCAGTGATCACAGGGGGTGAGGGGGATCCAGTGTAGCTCAGTGACCACAGGGGGTGAGGGGAATCCAGTGTAGCTCAGTGATCACAGGGGGTGTCCGGGATCCAGTGCAGGTCAGTGATCACAGGGGGTGTCCGGGATCCAGTGTATGTCAGTGATCACAGGGGGCGAGGGGATCCAGTGTAGCTCAGGGATCACAGGGTGTGTCCGGGATCCAGTGTAGGTCAGTGATCACAGGGGGCGAGGGGGATCCAGTGTAGCTCAGTGATCACAGGGGGTGTCCGGGATCCAGTGTAGGTCAGTGATCACAGGGGGTGTCCGGGATCCAGTGTAGGTCCGTGATCACAGGGGGTGTCCGGGATCCAGTGTAGGTCAGTGATCACAGGGGGTGTCCGGGATCCAGTGTAGGTCAGTGAGCATAGGGGGTGTCCGGGGTCCAGTGTAGGTCCGTGATCACAGGGGGCGAGGGGGATCCTGTGTAGCTCAGTGATCACAGGGGGTGTCCAGGATCCAGTGTAGGTCAGTGAGCATAGGGGTGTCCGGGATCCAGTGTAGGTCAGTGATCACAGGGGGCGAGGGGGATCCAGTGTAGCTCAGTGATCACAGGGGGTGTCCGGGATCCAGTGTAGGTCAGTGATCACAGGGGGTGTCCGGGATCCAGTGTAGGTCAGTGATCACAGGGGGTGTCCGGGATCCAGTGTAGGTCAGTGATCACAGGGGACGAGGGGGATCCAGTGTAGCTCAGTGATCACTGGGGGCGTCCGGGATCCAGTGTAGGTCAGTGATCACAGGGGGTGTCCGGGTAAAGTGTAGGTCCGTGATCACAGGGGGTGTCCGGGATCCAGTGTAGGTCAGTGATCACAGGGGGTGTCCGGGATCCAGTGTAGGTCAGTGAGCATAGGGGGTGTCCGGGGTCCAGTGTAGGTCCGTGATCACAGGGGGCGAGGGGGATCCTGTGTAGCTCAGTGATCACAGGGGGTGTCCGGGATCCAGTGTAGCTCAGTGATCACAGGGGGTGTCCGGGATCCAGTGTAGGTCAGTGATCACAGGGGGTGTCCGGGATCCAGTGTAGGTCAGTGATCACAGGGGGTGTCCGGGATCCAGTGTAGCTCAGTGATCACAGGGGGTGTCGGGGATCCAGTGTAGGTCAGTGATCACAGGGGGTGTCCGGGATCCAGTGTAGGTCAGTGATCACAGGGGGTGTCCAGGATCCAGTATAGGTCAGTGATCACAGGGGGTGAGGGGATCCAGTGTAGCTCAGTGATCACAGGGGGTGTCCAGGACCCAGTGTAGCTCAGTGATCACAGGGGGCGAGGGGGATCCAGTGTAGGTCAGTGAGCACAGGGGTGTCCGGGATCCAGTGTAGGTCAGTGATCACAGGGGGTGTCCGAGATCCAGTGTAGGTCAGTGATCACAGGGGGTGTCCGGGATCCAGTGTAGGTCAGTGATCACAGGGGGTGTCCGGGATCCAGTGTAGGTCAGTGATCAAAGGGGTTTCCGGGATCCAGTGTAGGTCAGTGATCACAGGGGGCGAGGGGGATCCAGCGTAGCTTAGTGATCACAGGGGGTGTCCGGGATCCAGTGTAGCTCAGTGATCACAGGGGGTGTCCGGGATCCAGTGTAGGTCAGTGATCACAGGGGGTGTCCAGGATCCAGTGTAGGTCAGTGATCACAGGGGGTGTCCGGGATCCAGTGTAGGTCAGTGATCACAGGGGGTGAGGGGGATCCAGTGTAGCTCAGTGATCACAGGGGGTGTCCGGGATCCAGTGTAGGCCAGTGATCACAGGGGGTGTCCGGGATCCAGTGTAGATCAGTGATCACAGGGGGTGTCGGGGATCCAGTGTAGGTCAGTGATCACAGGGGGTGAGGGGAATCCAGTGTAACTCAGTGATCACAGGGGGTGTCCGGGATCCAGTGTAGCTCAGTGATCACAGGGGGTGTCCGGGATCCAGTGTAACTCAGTGATCACAGGGGGTGTCGGGGATCCAGTGTAGGTCAGTGATCACAGGGGGTGTCCGGGATCCAGTGTAGCTCAGTGATCACAGGGGGTGTCCGGGATCCAGTGTAACTCAGTGATCACAGGGGGTGTCCGGGATCCAGTGTAGGTCAGTGATCACAGCGGGTGAGGGGAATCCAGTGTAACTCAGTGATCACAGGGGGTGTCCGGGATCGTGGTGGACATCAATCAGAATGTGTGGATGGGGGAAGTAATGGAATGGGTGAGGACTCCCGTAGCTGATGAGCTCGGACAGCAGGGAAGTTCAGAAATGTTACTGGAGTGGACAGAGGCAATCTTTGCGGAGGTCGGCTACGAGGTGGCAAGCTCAGTGCCAGCTGTACCGGGTCAGAGAAGCAGCACTCCAGAGCTGGCACTGGTGCCATTTATCCACGGTCCTTTGCTGTCGATCCTTGGAGCCTGTCAGGCCCACGGGACGGTGCCAGGGCAGGTGGGTGGGGGAGCAGGGAATCGCATTGTCCAGGGAACAGCGACACTGTCTCCGTTCCAGTCCTGGCCATGTGGTGTTCCCAAAGCAAACCCATGCAGCAGGATACAGTGAGAGCTCCCTGCCCCTCAAACAGGCGCCACTGACCAGGCTGCACTCCCTTGGGTACTGGAACAACACGCGGCCCCGGGCTGCGACACTGCTGCTGCACAGTATCGTCAACCCAGCCCAATTAACACACACACACCGGCCCTCCCGAGGAGCTGGCAAAGACTGAGCAGAGACACCGCCAGACAAGAGAGGGGAGTTCTAATCCTTCTCCCACACCGAAAATAGGAGGAAGAGGCTTTTTGGGCCCTCGGGCCCTGCTCCGCCATTCAGTGTGATCGTGGCTGATCATCAACAGCCTAATCCCGCCTCCCCCATATCCTTTAATCCCCCTCATGCCAAGTGCTGTATCTGGAACACGTGCAATGTTTTGGCCTCAACTGCTTCCTGTGGGAGTGAATTTCACAGATTCACCGCTCTCTGGGTGAAGAAATTTCTCCCCCTCTCTGTCCTAAATGGTCTCCCCCGTCTCCTCAGACTGTGACCCCTGTCTCTGGACCCCCCCCCACCATCGGGAACATCCTTCCTGAATCTACCCTGTCCAGTCCTGTGAGAATTTTATAGGTTTCTATGACAGCCCCCCCCCCCTCATTCTTCTGAACCCCAGCGAGTACAATCCTAACCGACTCAATCTCGCCTCGCACGTCAGTCCCCGCTGTGCCGGAACATTCCGTTACCCTGAACGTGGAGCCGCGGGTTCAGGACGCGATGGGAGTGAGGGGCGGTGACGCTGCAATGTCGCGGCGCAGTGTCTCTGCTCCTGGCTTGCTGCCGGGTTCCAGCTTCGGTCGATGTCCCCCATGCGCAAGGTGAGTGAGGGTGCGGCGGTGGTGGGGGGGGGGGGTGAGTGAGGGTGCGGCGGTGGTGGGGGGGGGGGGGGGGGGGTGAGTGAGGGTGCGGCGGTGGTGGGGGGGTGAGTGAGGGTGCGGCGGTGGTGGTGGGGGGGGTGAGTGAGGGTGCGGCGGTGGTGGGGGGGGGGTGAGTGAGGGTGCGGCGGTGGTGGGGGGGGTGAGTGAGGGTGCGGCGGTGGTGGTGGGGGGGGTGAGTGAGGGTGCGGCGGTGGGGGGGGGGTGAGTGAGGGTGCGGCGGTGGGGGGGGGGGTGGGTGAGGGTGCGGCGGTGGTGGTGGGGGGGTGAGTGAGGGTGCGGTGGAGGGGGGGTGAGTGAGGGTGCGGTGGGGGGGGGTGAGTGAGGGTGCGGCGGTGGTGGTGGGGGGGGGGTGAGTGAGGGTGCGGCGGTGGGGGGGGGGGGTGAGTGAGGGTGCGGTGGGGTGGGTGAGTGAGGGTGCGGCGGTGCTGGGGGGGGGGTGAGTGAGGGTGCGGTGGGGGGGGGTGAGTGAGGGTGCGGCGGTGCTGGGGGGGGGGTGAGTGAGGGTGCGGTGGGGGGGGGGTGAGTGAGGGTGCGGTGGTGGGGGGGGGTGAGGGTGCGGTGGGGGGGGTGAGTGAGGGTGCGGTGGTGGGGGGGGGGGTGAGGGTGCGGTGGGGGGGGGGTGAGTGAGGGTGCGGTGGGGGGGGGGGTGAGTGAGGGTGCGGCGGTGCTGGGGGTGGGGGGGGGGTTAGGAGCAGAGGGGGTCCGCCTCACCTTGCTTGTCCTTGACCGACGGCTCGCTGCCTTGGGGCCCCATGGCGCTCGGGTCCGGCAGTAGCTGTGGCGTGGGCGACCGGGTAAACGACTGCCAGGCATTCCTCAGGGAGCAGAACAAACCATTCTTTAAATCGGAACCCATCCGCGTCAGACTGTCCTTCAGTTCTGTTCGAATATAAAGAGAGAAAGTAAGTGGGGAAGGGATCTCGACTCGTGTTCGTTTCCAGAGACGAAGGATAAATCTGCATTTCCGATCCAGTGTTTCGCGAACTAACGGGTTTTTCAGCTCAGGGTTTGACAGACACCCATTCTCTCGTCAAAGGGGCATTTAATTCCTTCGCAGCACTGCCCACTCTCGAGTGTTGGGCCTCGATGGAATGGGTTGAGAACAGGGCTCCTGGCCATTGATGTCATTCACAACGACCCGCGGACACGTCCTCCTCTTTGCTCAGACAACACGGAGCCGAGATGGCCACAGGGCCCCCCCCCCCCGGCAGAGAGGAACCTTCAATGGTATTTGGCTGGTGCTTTGCACGGGTCAGGCAAAGTCACGACGGCCAAACAGCCTCCTTCAATTGTACATTTGTAACGAGATACCTTCCCTGGATCGATCCGAACCCTGGACACAGGCCAAACCCGACGGTGAGGAGGGATAGGAAACCACGGACTGGTCAGGTCTCGCTCTGGTTTAAACACCGAGAGTGTGGGACGGGCAGGGCGGGCGCTCCCTTACCCAAGTGCATTCTCTTCCTGCCCTTGTGATGAGGAATCAACATCGGCTCCAATTCCAGGTCCGGCACAATCATGGGTTCCAGCCGGTAAGCGACAGGGTCAAACTGCGGAGGGAGAGAGACAGCGGAACGGTCACCACCCAAACAGACGGGCTCAGTGCATCCCAAACTGGAATCCGCGGGGGTCTCCCGGGGGGGGTGGGAGGGGGACGGGACAAGACCGGCTCACGCTCAGGGAAAGCACGGACAGGGGTGAGATGGCACGACGGGGTCTCAGGACAGAACTCGAGAGAGAGGGCACCAGGTGGTGGGGGCATCTCGGGCAGCCCTCGACGCTTCTGGACCGGCGGACAAACCCTGCAGGCTTCTGGGAAAGGGGGAGGACGGCCTGAACCGGGAGAAAGAGTGGAGTACGCGGGCACATGAGGGGGGAGGTGAGTGAGAGGGGAAGGTGAGCGTGCGAGGGGAAGGTGAGCGTGCGAGGGGAAGGTGAGCGTGCGAGGGGAAGGTGAGCGTGCGAGGGGAAGGTGAGCGTGCGAGGGGAAGGTGAGCGTGCGAGGGGAAGGTGAGCGTGCGAGGGGAAGGTGAGCGTGCGAGGGGAAGGTGAGCGTGCGAGGGGAAGGTGAGCGTGCGAGGGGAAGGTGAGCGTGCGAGGGGAAGGTGAGCGTGCGAGGGGAAGGTGAGCGTGCGAGGGGAAGGTGAGCGTGCGAGGGGAAGGTGAGCGTGAGAGGGGAAGGTGAGCGTGCGAGGGGAAGGAGAGCGTGAGAGGGGAAGGTGAGCGTGAGAGGGGAAGGTGAGCGTGCGAGGGGAAGGTGAGCGTGCGAGGGGAAGGTGAGCGTGCGAGGGGAAGGTGAGCGTGCGAGGGGAAGGTGAGCGTGCGAGGGGAAGGTGAGCGTGCGAGGGGAAGGTGAGCGTGCGAGGGGAAGGTGAGCGTGCGAGGGGAAGGTGAGCGTGCGAGGGGAAGGTGAGCGTGAGAGGGGAAGGTGAGCGTGAGAGGGGAAGGTGAGCGTGCGAGGGGAAGGAGAGCGTGAGAGGGGAAGGTGAGCGTGAGAGGGGAAGGTGAGCGTGCGAGGGGAAGGTGAGCGTGCGAGGGGAAGGTGAGCGTGCGAGGGGAAGGTGAGCGTGCGAGGGGAAGGTGAGCGTGCGAGGGGAAGGTGAGCGTGCGAGGGGAAGGTGAGCGTGCGAGGGGGAGGTGAGCGTGCGAGGGGGAGGTGAGTGTGCGAGGGGGAGGTGAGTGTGCGACGGGGAGGTGAGTGTGCGAGGGGACGTGAGTGTGCGAGGGGGAGGTGAGTGTGCAAGGGGGAGGTGAGTGTGCGAGGGGGAGGTGAGTGTGCGAGGGGAAGGTGAGTGAGGGGAAGGTGAGAGTGCGAGGGGACGGTGAGTGTGTGAGAGGGGAAGGTGAGTGAGTGAGAGGGGAAGGTGAGTGTGGGAGGGGGAGGTGAGTGAGAGGGGACGGTGAGTGTGCAAGGGGAAGGTGAGTGTGCAAGGGGAAGGTGAGTGTGCAAGGGGGAGGTGAGTGTGCAAGGGGGAGGTGAGTGTGAGGGGAAGGTGAGTCTGAGGGGAAGGTGAGTGAGAGGTGAAGGTGAGTGTGAGAGGGGAAGGTGAGCGTGCGAGGGGGAGGTGAGCGTGCGAGGGGGAGGTGAGCGTGCGAGGGGGAGGTGAGCGTTCAAGGGGGAGGTGAGTGTGCGAGGGGGAAGTGAGTGTGCGAGGGGAAGGTGAGTGTGAGGGGGGAAGGTGAGTGTGAGGGGGGAAGGTGAGTGTGTGAGGGGAGGTGAGTGTGAGAGGGGGAGGTGAGTTTGCGAGGGGGAAGTGAGCGTGCGAGGGGGAAGTGAGCGTGCGAGGGGGAGGTGAGCGTGCGAGGGGGAGGTGAGCGTGCGAGGGGAAGGTGAGCGTGCGAGGGGGAGGTGAGTGTGCGAGGGGGAGGTGAGCGTGCGAGGGGGAGGTGAGCGTGCGAGGGGGAGGTGAGCGTGCGAGGGGGAGGTGAGCGTGCGAGGGGAAGGTGAGCGTGCGAGGGGGAAGTGAGCGTGCGAAGGGGAGTTGAGTGTGCGAGGGGGAGGTGAGTGTGCAAGGGGGAGGTGAGTGTGCGAGGGGGAGGTGAGTGTGCGAGGGGGAAGTGAGTGTGCGAAGGGGAGGTGAGTGTGCGAGGGGGAGGTGAGTGAGAGAGGGGGAGGTGAGCGTGCGAGGGGGAGGTGAGCGTGCGAGGGGAAGGTGAGCGTGCGAGGGGAAGGTGAGCGTGCGAGGGGGAAGTGAGTGTGCGAAGGGGAGGTGAGTGTGCGAGGGGGAGGTGAGTGAGAGAGGGGGAGGTGAGTGAGAGAGGGGGAGGTGAGTGTGCGAGGGGAAGGTGAGTGTGCAAGGGAAAGGTGAGTGTGCAAGGGGGAGGCGAGTGTGCAAGGGGGGGGTGAGTGTGAGGGGAAGGTGAGTCTGAGGGGAAGGTGAGTGAGAGGTGAAGGTGAGTGTGAGAGGGGAAGGTGAGCGTGCGAGGGGAAGGTGAGCGTGCGAGGGGGAGGTGAGCGTGCGAGGGGGAGGTGAGCGTGCGAGGGGAAGGTGAGCGTGCGAGGGGAAGGTGAGTGAGAGGGGGAGGTGAGTGTGCGAGGGGGAAGTGAGTGTGCGAGGGGAAGGTGAGTGTGAGGGGGGAAGGTGAGTGTGAGGGGGGAAGGTGAGTGTGTGAGGGGAGGTGAGCGTGCGAGGGGGAGGTGAGCGTGCGAGGGGGAGGTGAGCGTGCGAGGGGAAGGTGAGCGTGCGAGGGGGAGGTGAGCGTGCGAGGGGGAGGTGAGTGTGCGAGGGGGAGGTGAGCGTGCGAGGGGGAGGTGAGCGTGCGAGGGGAGGTGAGCGTGCAAGGGGAAGGTGAGCGTGCGAGGGGGAAGTGAGCGTGCGAGGGGGAGGTGAGTGTGCGAGGGGGAGGTGAGTGTGCGAGGGGGAGGTGAGCGTGCGAGGGGAAGGTGAGCGTGCGAGGGGGAGGTGAGCGTGCGAGGGGGAGGTGAGCGTGCGAAGGGGAGGTGAGCGTGCGAGGGGGAGGTGAGCGTGCGAGGGGGAGGTGAGCGTGCGAGGGGAGGTGAGCGTGCAAGGGGAAGGTGAGCGTGCGAGGGGGAAGTGAGCGTGCGAGGGGGAGGTGAGTGTGCGAGGGGGAGGTGAGTGTGCGAGGGGGAGGTGAGTGTGCGAGGGGGAGGTGAGCGTGCGAGGGGAAGGTGAGCGTGCGAGGGGGAAGTGAGTGTGCGAAGGGGAGGTGAGTGTGCGAGGGGGAGGTGAGTGAGAGAGGGGGAGGTGAGTGTGCGAGGGGGAGGTGAGCGTGCGAGGGGAAGGTGAGCGTGCGAGGGGAAGGTGAGCGTGCGAGGGGAAGGTGAGCGTGCGAGGGGGAAGTGAGTGTGCGAGGGGGAGGTGAGTGAGAGAGGGGGAGGTGAGTGTGTGAGGGGGAGGTGAGTGTGCGAGGGGGAGGTGAGAGGTGAGTGTTCGAGGGGGAGGTGAGTGTGCGAGGGGGAGGTGAGTGTGCGAGGGGGGGTGAGTGTGCGAGGGGGAGGTGAGTGTGCGAGGGGGAGGGGTGAGGTGAGTGTGCGAGGGGGAGGTGAGAGGTGAGTGTGCGAGGGGGAGGGGAGAGGTGAGTGTGCGAGGGGGAGGTGAATGTGCAAGGGGGAGGTGAGCGTGCGAGGGGGAGGTGAGCGTGCGAGGGGGAGGTGAGCGTGCGAGGGGGAGGTGAGCGTGCGAGGGGGAGGTGAGCGTGCGAGGGGGAGGTGAGTGCGAGGGGGAGGTGAGTGCGAGGGGGAGGTGAGTGTGCGAGGGGAGGTGTGTGTGCGAGGGGGAGGTGAGTGTGCGAGGGGGAGGTGAGTGTGCGAGGGGAGGTGAGTGTGCGAGGGGAGGTGAGTGTGCGAGGGGGAGGTGAGCGTGCGAGGGGGAATTGAGTGTGCAAAGGGGAGGTGAGTGAGAGAGGGGGAGGTGAGTGTGTGAGGGGGAGGTGAGTGCGAGGGGGAGGTGAGAGGTGAGTGTGCGAGGGGGAGGTGAGTGTGCGAGGGGGAGGTGAGTGAGAGAGGGGAGGTGAGTGTGCGAGGGGGAGGTGAGTGTGCGAGGGGGAGGTGAGTGTGCGAGGGTGAGGTGAGAGGTGAGCGTGCGAGGGGGAGGTGAGTGAGAGAGGGGGAGGTGAGCGTGCGAGGGGGAGGTGAGCGTGCGAGGGGGAGGTGAGCGTGCGAGGGGAAGGTGAGCGTGCGAGGGGAAGGTGAGCGTGCGAGGGGAAGGTGAGTGTGCGAGGGGGAAGTGAGTGTGCGAAGGGGAGGTGAGTGTGAGAGAGGGGGAGGGGAGTGTGTGAGGGGGAGGTGAGTGAGCGAGGGGAGGTGAGTGTGCGAGGGGGAGGTGAGAGGTGAGCGTGCGAGGGGGAGGTGAGCGTGCGAGGGGGAGGTGAGCGTGCTAGAGGAGGTGAGCGTGCGAGAGGAGGTGAGCGTGCGAGGGGGAGGTGAGCGTGCGAGGGGAAGGTGAGTGTGCGAGGGGGAAGTGAGTGTGCGAAGGGGAGGTGAGTGTGCGAAGGGGAGGTGAGTGTGCGAGGGGGAGGTGAGAGAGAGGGGAGGTGAGTGTGCGAGGGGGAGGTGTGTTTGTGAGGGGGAGGTGAGTGTGCAAGGGTGAGGTGAGTGTGCGAGGGGAGGTGAGTGGTGAGTGTGCGAGGGGAGGTGAGTGGTGAGTGTGCGAGGGGGAGGTGAGTGTGTGAGGGGGCGGTGAGAGGTGAGTGTGCGAGGGGGAGGTGAGTGTGCGAGGGGGAGGTGAGTGTGCGAGGCGAGGTGAGTGTGCGAGGGGGAGGTGAGAGGTGAGTGTGCGAGGGGGAGGTGAGAGGTGAGTGTGCGAGGGGGAGGTGAGTGTGCGAGGGGGAGGTGAGTGTGCGAGGGGAGGTGAGTGTGCGAGGGGAGGTGAGTGTGCGAGGGGAGGTGAGCGTGCGAGGGGGAGTTGAGCGTGCGAGGGGGAGGTGAGCGTGCGAGGGGAAGGTGAGCGTGCGAGGGGGAGGTGAGTGTGCGAGGGGGAGGTGAGTGTGCGAGGGGGAGGTGAGCGTGCGAGGGGAAGGTGAGCGTGCGAGGGGGAAGTGAGCGTGCGAAGGGGAGTTGAGTGTGCGAGGGGGAGGTGAGTGTGCAAGGGGGAGGTGAGTGTGCGAGGGGGAGGTGAGTGTGCGAGGGGGAAGTGAGTGTGCGAAGGGGAGGTGAGTGTGCGAGGGGGAGGTGAGTGAGAGAGGGGGAGGTGAGTGTGCGAGGGGGAGGTGAGCGGAAGGTGAGCGTGCGAGGGGAAGGTGAGCGTGCGAGGGGGAAGTGAGTGTGCGAAGGGGAGGTGAGTGTGCGAGGGGGAGGTGAGTGTGCGAGGGGGAGGTGAGTGAGAGAGGGGGAGGTGAGTGAGAGAGGGGGAGGTGAGTGTGCGAGGGGAAGGTGAGTGTGCAAGGGAAAGGTGAGTGTGCAAGGGGGAGGTGAGTGTGCAAGGGGGGGTGAGTGTGAGGGGAAGGTGAGTCTGAGGGGAAGGTGAGTGAGAGGTGAAGGTGAGTGTGAGAGGGGAAGGTGAGCGTGCGAGGGGGAGGTGAGCGTGCGAGGGGGAGGTGAGCGTGCGAGGGGGAGGTGAGCGTGCGAGGGGGAGGTGAGCGTGCGAGGGGAAGGTGAGCGTGCGAGGGGAAGGTGAGTGAGAGGGGGAGGTGAGTGTGCGAGGGGGAAGTGAGTGTGCGAGGGGAAGGTGAGTGTGAGGGGGGAAGGTGAGTGTGAGGGGGGAAGGTGAGTGTGTGAGGGGAGGGGAGTGTGCGAGGGGGAGGTGAGTTTGCGAGGGGGAAGTGAGCGTGCGAGGGGAGGTGAGCGTGCGAGGGGGAGGTGAGCGTGCGAGGGGAAGGTGAGCGTGCGAGGGGAAGGTGAGTGTGCGAGGGGAAGGTGAGTGTGCGAGGGGAAGGTGAGTGTGAGGGGGGAAGGTGAGTGTGAGGGGGGAAGGTGAGTGTGTGAGGGGAGGGGAGTGTGCGAGGGGGAGGTGAGTTTGCGAGGGGGAAGTGAGCGTGCGAGGGGGAAGTGAGCGTGCGAGGGGGAGGTGAGCGTGCGAGGGGGAGGTGAGCGTGCGAGGGGAAGGTGAGCGTGCGAGGGGGAGGTGAGCGTGCGAGGGGAGGTGAGTGTGCGAGGGGGAGGTGAGCGTGCGAGGGGGAGGTGAGCGTGCGAGGGGAGGTGAGCGTGCGAGGGGAAGGTGAGCGTGCGAGGGGGAGGTGAGCGTGCGAGGGGGAGGTGAGTGTGCGAGGGGGAGGTGAGTGTGCGAGGGGGAGGTGAGCGTGCGAGGGGAAGGTGAGCGTGCGAGGGGGAGGTGAGCGTGCGAGGGGGAGGTGAGCGTGCGAGGGGGAGGTGAGTGTGCGAAGGGGAGGTGAGCGTGCGAGGGGGAGGTGAGCGTGCGAGGAGAGGTGAGCGTGCAAGGGGAAGGTGAGCGTGCGAGGGGGAAGTGAGCGTGCGAGGGGGAGGTGAGTGTGCGAGGGGGAGGTGAGTGTGCGAGGGGGAGGTGAGTGTGCGAGGGGGAGGTGAGTGTGCGAGGGGGAGGTGAGCGTGCGAGGGGGAGGTGAGCGTGCGAGGGGAAGGTGAGCGTGCGAGGGGGAAGTGAGTGTGCGAAGGGGAGGTGAGTGTGCGAGGGGGAGGTGAGTGAGAGAGGGGGAGGTGAGTGTGCGAGGGGGAGGTGAGCGTGCGAGGGGAAGGTGAGCGTGCGAGGGGAAGGTGAGCGTGCGAGGGGAAGGTGAGCGTGCGAGGGGGAAGTGAGTGTGCGAGGGGGAGGTGAGTGAGAGAGGGGGAGGTGAGTGTGTGAGGGGGAGGTGAGTGTGCGAGGGGGAGGTGAGAGGTGAGTGTTCGAGGGGGAGGTGAGTGTGCGAGGGGGAGGTGAGTGTGCGAGGGGGGGTGAGTGTGCGAGGGGGAGGTGAGTGTGCGAGGGGGAGGGGTGAGGTGAGTGTGCGAGGGGGAGGTGAGAGGTGAGTGTGCGAGGGGGAGGGGAGAGGTGAGTGTGCGAGGGGGAGGTGAATGTGCAAGGGGGAGGTGAGCGTGCGAGGGGGAGGTGAGCGTGTGAGGGGGAGGTGAGCGTGCGAGGGGGAGGTGAGCGTGCGAGGGGGAGGTGAGTGCGAGGGGGAGGTGAGTGCGAGGGGGAGGTGAGTGTGCGAGGGGAGGTGTGTGTGCGAGGGGGAGGTGAGTGTGCGAGGGGGAGGTGAGTGTGCGAGGGGAGGTGAGTGTGCGAGGGGAGGTGAGTGTGCGAGGGGGAGGTGAGCGTGCGAGGGGGAATTGAGTGTGCAAAGGGGAGGTGAGTGAGAGAGGGGGAGGTGAGTGTGTGAGGGGGAGGTGAGTGCGAGGGGGAGGTGAGAGGTGAGTGTGCGAGGGGGAGGTGAGTGTGCGAGGGGG
>NC_092726.1:7080076-7095076 GCF_047496885.1 Scyliorhinus torazame
ACAGACACTCACAGTGCTGTACCTGCACATTGGTCAACTTCTTCGCCAAACTTAACATTTTCTTTCTTGGTCCGAGAGGAATCCCCAAGTCCTTCAATTCAGCATCTGAACACAGGACCTGGTGAAAACAAACACAGGAACAGAGTCCTCCCTATCAGCGCAGGAAAGGTGAAAGGTCTCTTTATAACACAACGCAAAATACTCTGCCTTCTCAGCCAATCTGTCCACATGTGCACACGTACAGGGGGGGGGGGGGGGGAGGGAGGAGGGGAGAGGAGGAGGGGAGGAGGAGGAGGAGGGGGGAGAGGAGGAGGGGAGGAGGAGGAGGAGGGGGGAGAGGAGAGGGAGAGAGAGAGGAGTGGAGAGAAATGGAACCCACAAAACTGGAAAGAAATAAGAATTCAGAAGGAGTTTCTGTCGGATCTTACCAGCGACTCCAAATCCAGCTTCTCCTTCTCCAGGATGGTCAAGAATTCAGACAGCCCGTGCGAATTCAGAACTTGGTCCAGGCTCATCTCCTGAGGCAGAGAAGACACGAGCTTTAGCAGAGCAGGAACCCCAACCCCACCACTGTCCTGTGATACTTTGAACTCCAAAGGTAGCTGGACTGACGTAGGGCAAGAAGCAGATGACTGAAGCAACCGCGTAGCAAAGCCAGCGCACAGATTGATGCGAACATCCCCCTCAATCCAGCAGCAGCTCTTGGCTGGGACCCAGGGACAAGGGGAGCTTTCCCATGCTTCAAGACGTGGAACTCGGAGCAACAGTGCATGGGTCATTCAGCCCCTCCAGCCTGCTCCGATATTCCAGCCAATCAGGGCTAACGTACGGTTAAAATCCATCTTGCCAGCTATTGTTCCCCATTGTGGGTGACACGATAGCACAGTGGTTAGCACAGTTGCTTCACAGCTCCAGGGTCCCAGGTTCGATTCCGGCTTGGGTCACTGTCTGTGCGGAGTCTGCACGTTCTCCCAGTGTGTGCGTGGGTTTCCTCCGGGTGCTCCGGTTTCCTCCCACAGTCCAAAGATGGTTAGGTGGATTGGCCGTGATAAATTGCCCTCAGTGTTCAAAATGCTTAGGTGGGGTTACTGGGATAGGGAGGAGGTGTGGGCTTGGGTAGGGTGCTCTTTCCAAGGGCCGGTGCAGGCTCGATGGGCCGAATGGCCTCCTTCTGCACTGTAAATTCTATGGTCCCTTTTTTTCCAATTAAAGGGCAATTTTAGCATTGGCAATCTGCCAACCCTGCTCATCTATTTGGGCTGTGGGGGTGAGACCCACGCAGACACGGGGAGAATGTGCAAACTCCACACGGACAGTGAGCCGGGGCCGGGATCGAACCCGTGGCCTCGGGGCCGTGAGGCAGCAGCGCTAACCACCGAGCCACCTCACAAAGGTACAGCTTTAATCGAGAGACAGGGTGCTCCTTCACCAGCGATTGGCCACTTGGAAGGATTTGAGGGGCATTGCATTTCAGGTAGTCACCCAGCTCTCCCCGAGCGCACTGGCACCAACACTGTGTGTTCTGTGTCTGTCCTGGATAGATCCAGAGGTGAGGCACGTGGGGGCGACGTCTCATTCTAACGGGGGGGAGAGCGTTCCGACGTACAACACCCACGTTTCTCAGGCCGGTCCCCGGTCCCAGCCTCTGGTCGGCGAAGCGGCTTGTGCCAAAGCTGGGCCCGGTGCTCCGACCGTCTGTGCTGCCGCTGCCAGGTTTACCTTCCTGCAGGAGTGACAAGCCTTTGTCGCGATCGGTTGCCGTGGACTCTGTTCTTTGGCGCTGGAGCTTCTCTGGTTGGTCAGGATATCGAAGAGTATCAAAGAGCCTGGAGAACACGGGACATGTTTAGTGAGCGCGGGTTCCACATTCCCCCCAGTCTCCGGGGAAAATAATTTTCTCCTGCATTCCCTTCTGGATTTATCCTGGGATCGCAGGCCCCTGGTTCTCGGCTCCCACACAACTGAAACACCTTCTCTAGTGTCACCCCCAAATGTCACCCTCAAAGACCTTGCAAGTGTCAGCCTGTGATGCCACTTGGTGGACAGTCCTTTCTTGCGCGAGTGGTTCAAACACAACATATTCATATTGCTCAGCACCTCGACTCCAATTGGCTGAAGTATTGCCATCTTGTGCTTGTCTGAAATTTGGTATTCTTGCATTTGTCCCGACGAGTGCAAGAGGAAAAACTTCAGCAACCTGTCTCTCAGCTCAAGTTCAAGACAGTCGCAAATGAGTCCAATCGGGAAATTCAGCAGAAACGTTACTCCGAGAGAGTGGTGAGAATGCGGACGTTGAGGTAAGTATAGACAGAAAGGGCGATGAGTGTGAGAGTGAGAGCAGCAGGAGACAGCGTTGCTGACGGAAGGTTGGAGGAGGTTGAGGGCGTAGACCGAATGGGCCACCTGCCCTCACGTTGTGTGGGCCATCAACTCTGGTCAGGTGACAATGGGTAATTGGTCAACTCTAACCCACATCCCAGGAACTAATAGGAACAAAGTAAATCCCTGAAGAGTTCCAGCTGCCTGCTTCACTTCGGGGGAAGTGCGAGGAGGGTTGAAGCCGAACTGAGAGGTTCACACAATAAACCTGCACGGTGAATGTAGAAATTGTTATATCTTTTATATTCTGTTGCAGTGATGTTCCAGAATAAAACCTGGTTTAAAATACAGGCAATGTGTCTACTAAAACTCTTGTTAAGGGTTGCAAAAGGTGAGGTAATCATTCATTCCAACCACTTAGTTGGTTGCAGATAAAGGGCTAATAGAATGATGTTTTGATTGCTGGAGATTCCCTGGAGAGCAGATAATTATTGAGCGATTGTATTTAGTCCTTGCCCAGCAGGTCATCGAATCTAGTGCTGTACAGAAGATGTAATTAATGGGAGGAGCCAGGTCTGTGTGCAGTTTTGGGATCTAATATAGGATTATAAATTGAACAGCAGTTTTGCCAAATGCTGTTAGGTTGAGCACAAGTATACGGGATCTGCTCTTGGCAGTATCCATCTCCAAATGTTTGCACCGATCAGCAAGGAACCTGTTTTTTAAAACTTTATTTACAAGTGGCATTTGAGCTGTATTGGTTTGTTTAATTGGGGTTAGCAGCGGGTGCAGATAGTAAGTTCAGGTTTTTTCCTATTGTTTAAGAACTGATAATTCAAAGCTATTTCTTTAATATTAATGTGGTTAATGCTGTGTATAAATTAAAGTTTGTTTTTATATAAAAGATTCTTATTGGTCATAGTCGTCACTCTCGGGGTGAAGTATTCTTTCCTCACGGTTTTGGAAATTGAAACATGGTTTGGGGTCCTCGCCTGGTATCCTGACAAAGAGTGGGGTCTGGTCCGGTATCCTAACACTTGCCGTCTGTATCTCACCCAAAACCAAAACACCAGTTATCTAATTACAGGGACTGGCTTCTGATCTCGCCACTCATGGGCATCCGTCACCTTCCCGACCATGTGTCAGATTCCCTGTCTGATCCCAAGCAGCACAGAGGTGACCTGGCGGAAACCCACCTCCCAACCGACTAAACGCAGCCGGGAATGTTCAAAAGACTCCTACTTTACCGAGACTGTGTCCGGCCATCGAAATCCCTCCTCGGAAATCTGGATTGCGCTGTTGGAAAAGGGTCAAGAGTTGGTTCATCTCGTTGGCCACCGTGTCTACGATGGTCTGGCAGTAGGTGGGGCTGTTGTAGAAGAACAGGTCGAGCAGCGTCTCGTTGGTGAAGTGGCGCAGGCGGCTGATGCTGGGCAGTGTGATCCTGCGAATATCTCTGAGGGGAAAGAGAGTGAGAGGGGGACAGACTGAGCACCAAGGAGCGACAGTTTCACCATTAAACCTTGATCAATGTGGCCAGATCCTTCACGGGAAATGGAACACATGAAGGACACAGTTCACACGCCCCCGGGACAGATGCAGGCCAAGTTGGAATGAAGCTCCCTTGGCTGTGTCCTGCCCTCTCCGGCCCATTCCGACAAGGTGCCGTTTTAATTCTGGCATTGGCCTTTCTTGGGAAAGACACACGATTGAGCTCCCACTGGGTCCATTGCCTATTGTGAACTCACAGGTGCGAGATGGTTCTCACTATCGTATGGTCAAAAGGGAACCGAACGAACAAAAGGAAGACAAACTTTGTGAACCCCACGAGACGCTCAGAGGACGGGTATACAGAGTCACCAGCCCAACGGGAGCCTGCTGGTGTTTGTGCTAAACCTGACACTCCTGCCACCCTCCTCCATCAAACCCCATCAATCAATCCTTCCACTCCTTTTCCTGCAGATACAGCTCAGATAGATGGGCTGCACAGTGGTCAGCACCGCTGCCTCGCAACGCCAGGGATCCAGGTTCAATTCCAGCCTGGGCTGACCGTGCGGAGTCTGCACGTTCTCCCCGTGTCTGCGTGGGTTTCCTCCGGGTGCTCCGGTTTCCTCCCACAGTCCCGGAAGACGTGCAGGTTGGGTGGGTTGGCCAGAGTAAATTTTGCCCTTCGTGCCCAAAGGTTCAGGTTCGGTGGGGTGACGGGGACAGGGTGGGGGAGTGGGCCTCGGTTAGGATGCTCTTTCGGAGGGTCTGCGCCGACACGATGGGCCGAATGGCGTCCTCCTGCAGGAATTCTATGGTTCTGTTGCATTGATTCCGTGATACTCGCTTCAATTATTCCAAATGGTAGCATGCTGCACAGTGAAATTACCCTGTGCTTTGCTCAAGTACCACCCCGATCTTCACCATCCCCTTGTATTGGACAATACATCAGACCCCCCCCCCCACCCAGATTCACGTTCAACATCTCTGCAAATCCCCGTCTGCAATTAAACCCAACCCTATCTGGCAGAGTGTCCCCGTGTCCACCCCGCGGCTGCCAATCGGCAGACCACACCAATAAGCCATGTCCAGCAACGCCGGAATTCGCAGATCCCAAATCCAACTGGACGCCCTTCACCCATCAGCTCCCAATCGGGGAATCGCCCCCCCCCCAGTCACGGGGATCAGGCCGCGCCCGTTACCCTGCTCGCCCCGCTCACTCCGAAAGACGTCAACCGCTTCAGGCCGAGCGCCACAAGACACTCACTCGTCCACGCCGGTGGCGTCCCCGTGCAGCGTGCAGTACCAATTCACCGGCAGAAACTCCACCCGGCCAACCTTCTGCTCATCCTGGGCCTTCCTGAAGTGCGTCTGGAGCAGGCTCAGAGCAGCATTGCGGAAATCGTTCACTGGGAAGGGGCAGGGAAGAGGTGCGTTAGCCAAGCTGCTGGCGAGCCCCGAGGCTCCGCGACCACGCGGCTCCGAACACCGCTCCCTTCGCCGGCTGCTCCTGGCGCCAGAGTCAGAGCTCTTTCTCACCACCCCGTTCAGCTCACCCGCTCAGAGGCGGCGCACCACCAAAGGAACCCCAAGGGAGGGGGAGCTGGACTGCTCCGCACAGACGCGCAGCTGGAGGCTACACTGGAAAAGCTACACGAGTGACCATCTCCCCAACTTGAGGTTCTTCAACCTGCTGAGGATGGTGAAGCAGCTGGGGGAGGGAGATGGCGGCAACGTCACCGGACGAGTAATCCCAGAGACTCCCGTGAGGAGAAGAAAGAAATAAAAGTCACTGGACAAAGGGGAATCAATATCAGCACCAAACAGGATTGTTCTGAACGCTTCATTAATCCCTGAGAATATAATCTTTCAGTTCGTTTAAATTAATTAAACTGTTTTTGGTTGGTCACAAGGACTTTAAACTAGCAAGTTGGGGGGGGAAGGGAAGTGTAAAGCTATGGACAGTATAATGGTTAATGGAGATCAAGGCAGCAGGTTACGTGACAGGTCATTATGTAGAGATATGGGTTCAAAGACAAGGATGATTAGGAGAAAGGGTAAGAGGAAAAATAAATTGCGAAAAGTTACTGATCAAGGTGTTAGGATTCATAACAAAAACATAAAAAACAGCATAAGTGTACTTTACCTGAATGCTCGTAGTATTCGGAATAAGGTCAATGAGTTGATGGCGCAAATCATCGTGAATGACTATGATTTAGTGGCCATTACTGAAACATGGTTAAAGGATGGTCACGACTGGGAGTTAAATATCCGAGGGTATCAGACTATACGAAAGGATAGAATGGACGGTAAGGGCGCTGGTGTAGCTCTGTTGTTTAAGGATGACATCCGGGCAATAGTAAGGGATGATATTGGTACTCTGGAGGACAAGGTTGAATCAATCTGGGTGGAAATCAGGAAGAGTAAGGTGAAAAGGTCACTGTTAGGAGTAGTCTATAGGCCACCAAATAGTAACAGGATGGTAGGGCAGGCAATAAGCAAAGAAATAACGGATGCATGGAGAAATGGTACAGCGGTTATCATGGGAGATTTTAATCTGCATATCGATTGGTTTTACCAGGTTGGTCAAGGCAGCCTTGAGGAGGAGTTTATAGAATGTGCCCGGGATAATTTCCTGGAACAGTATGTAATGGAACCTACAAGGGAACAAGCGGTCCTAGATCTGGTCCTGTGTAATGAGGCAGGATTGATTAATGATCTCATAGTTCGGGATCCTCTTGGAAGGAGCGACCACAATATGGTGGAATTTAAAATACAGTTGGAGGATGCCAAGGTAAAATCAAACACTAGTGTTTTGTGCTTAAACAAAGGCGATTACAATGGGATGAGTGAAGAACTAGCTAAGGTAGACTGGGAGCAAAGACTTTATGGTGAAGCAGTTGAGGAACAGTGGAGAACCTTCCGAGCGATCTTTCACAGTGTTCAGAAAAGGTTCATACCGACAAAAAAAGAAAGATGGTAGAAAGGGGAAAAATCGACCGTGGATATCCAAGGAGGTGAGGGAGAGTATCAAATTGAAGGAAAAAACATACAAAGTGGCAAAAATTAGTGGGAGACTAGAGGACTGGGAAGTCTTTAGGGGGCAACAGAAAGCTACTAAAAAAGCGATAAAGAAGAGTAAGGTAGATCATGAAAGTAAACTTGCTCAGAACATAAAAGCAGATAGTAAAACCTTCTACAAATATATAAGACAAAAAAGAGTGGCTAAGGTAAATATTGGTCCTTTGGAAGATGAGAAGGGAGATTTAATAATAGGAGATGGGGAAATGGCTGAGGAACTGAACAGGTTTTTTGGGTCAGTCTTCACAGTGGAGGACACAAATAACATGCCAGTGACTGATGGAAATAAGGATATGATAGGTGAGGACCTTGAGATGATTGTAATCACTAAGGAGGCAGTATTGGGCAAGCTAATGGGGCTAAAGGTAGACAAGTCTCCTGGCCCTGATGGGATGCATCCCAGAGTGTTAAAAGAGATGGCTAGGGAAATTGTAAACGCACTAGTGATAATTTATCAAAATTCACTAGACTCTGGGGTGGTCCCAGAGGATTGGAAAGTAGCAAACGTGACACCACTGTTTAAAAAAGGAGGTCGGCAGAAAGCGGGTAATTATAGGCCGGTAAGCTTAACTTCGGTTGTAGGGAAAATGCTGGAATCTATCATTAAGGAGGAAATAGCGGGGCACCTGGATGGAAATTGTCCCATTGGGCAGACGCAGCATGGGTTCACAAAGGGTAGGTCGTGTCTGACTAATTTGATAGAATTTTTTGAGGACATTATCAGTGCGGTAGGTAACGGGGAGCCAATGGATGTGGTATAAATGGATTTCCAGAAAGCTTTTGACAAGGTGCCACACAAAAGGTTGCTGCATAAACTAAAGATGCATGGCATTGAGGGTAAAGTGGTAGCATGGGTAGAGGATTGGTTAACTAACAGAAAGCAGAGAGTGGGGACAAATGGGTGTTTCTCTGGTTGGCAACCTGTAAATAGTGGGGTCCCTCAAAGATCAGTGTTGGGCCCGCAGTTGTTCACAATTTACATCGACGATTTGGAGTTGGGGACCAAGGGCAATGTGTCAAAGTTTGCAGACGACACTAAGATGAGTGGTAAAGCAAAAAGGGCAGAGGATACCGGAAGTCTGCAGAAGGATTTGGATAGGTTAGGTGAATGGGCTAGGGTCTGGCAGATGGAATTCAATGTTGCCAAGTGTGAGGCTATCCATTTTGGGAGGAATAACAGTAGAATGGATTATAATTTAAACGGTAAGATGTTAAAACATGCTGCTGTGCAGAGGGACCTGGGTGTGCTGGTGCACGAGTCGCAAAAAGTTGGTGTGCAGGTGCAACAGGTGATGAAGAAGGCTAATCGAGTTTTGTCTTTCATTGCTAGAGGGATGGAGTTCAAGACTAGGGAGGTTATGCTGCAATTGTATAGGATGTTGGTGAGGCCGCATCTGGAGTATTGTGTTCAGTTTTGGTCTCCTTACCTGAGAAAGGACATATTGGCACTGGAGGGTGTGCAGAGGAGATTCACTAAGTTGATCCCAGAGTTGAGGGGATTAGATTATGACGAGAGGTTGAGTAGACTGGGACTGTACTCATTGGAGTTTAGAAGGATGCAGGGGGATCTTATTGATATATATAAAATTATTAAGGGAATAGATAGGATAGGATAGATGCGGGCAGGTTGTTTCCACTGGTCGGGGAAAGCAGAACTTGGGGGCATAGCCTCAAAATAAGGGGAAGTAGATTTAGGACGGAGTGTAGGAGGAACTTCTTCACCCAAAGGGTTGTGAATCTCTGGAATTCCTTACCCAGTGAAGCAGTTGAAGATAGATGCCTTTCTAAAGAATAAAGGGATTGGGGGATATGGTGTACGGGCCGGAGAGTGGAGCTGAGTCCACAAAGATCGGCCATGATCTCAGTGAATGGCGGAGCAGGCTCGAGGGGCCAGATGGCCAACTCCTGCTCCTAGTTCCTATGTTCCCTTCTGTTTCAGTCGGAGGGAATTCTAAGAGAAGTTGCAGAGGTTTGGGTGCCTTGGTGAAAACACATCATTTTTTAAATTTAGTGTACCCAATTCTCTTTATTCCCCAATAAAGGGGCAATTTAGCGTGGCCAATCCACCTACCCTGCACATCTTTGGGCCGTGGGGGTGAGACCCACGCCGATGCGGGGAGAATGTGCAAACTCCACACGGGGCAGGGATCGAACCTGGGGCCTCGGGGCAGGGATCGAACCTGGGACCTCGGCGCCGTGAGGCAGCAGTGCTAACCACTGCCCCACCCCCGTAAACGCAGCATTCTCAAATAAACTTTGGTTCGAGTGTCGGGGGTGAAGCTGTTAGCACTTTGCAGCCACTGGACCAATTAGGGCCAAGCGAATCGACGCAGCCAACAATAGTCCCAAACAATGCTGACTATCTCAACTAGCAACCAAACAGCAAGGCTGCGCAAGACACCCGAATTGTGTATATGTACGGACGCAGGGTCTGCATTTGGTTAAATCTTGCAGGGAGCATGGCCTCGATAATTATTCTCAGTTACAATTGGATCTGACGCTGTAGCTGGAAACAATGACCAGGTTCAAGTCACTCATCTCCAGCCTGTGTCAGGGACGAGTGCGGCATGGTCCAATCTCGCCTCCATGCCACAGCCCTCGGGGACACTGCTCCTGGAGACTTGTGGTCTCCTTACCTACCCGAGGACGCATTTGCCATCGAGGGGGTGCGACCGAGGTTCCCCAGGCATCCCGGGAATTTTTGACAATGACAGGTGATCTCATTGATACCTACAAAACACGTACAGGGCTGGACAGGGTAGGTGCAGGGTGGGTGTTTCCCCTGAGATATCAGCACGTGAGGGGACACTGCAGGAAAGGGGGCTTGAGCCATGATCTAATTGAAGAGTGGGCCAGGCTCGAGGGGCCGAGAGGCCGACACTTGCTCCTGTTGCCTACATTTCGACATTCTAAGTGCTGGCCGCGTGATTTGTGCCTCGGTGGAGAACTTGGGAAACCAGACAGCCAGGAGAATCTGGAGTTTGGAAGTGGGACAGTGAGGTGCGCAGTCTGGCCGCTGGAGTCTTTTTCAGGAAGCACATCAGGACTGGGAGCCGGACGTTCCCAGCTCACACCACAACCGGCGAGCAGTGCGAGCGGGCAATGCAACAATCCCTGGTCAGCACTGACAGGACGGATGAAGAGTTCCCCACCTGGGCGAAATCAGAGTGGTGACATGACCTTCCCGCTTCGCATTCACCTGGGCCTGCACCAGTGCAGCAGAATGCTGACATTCCAGCTCCGTTTGAGGTGTCAAGACACAGATTTGACCAAGTGGTGTGAGGGGACCTGTTGGAGCTCCCTCCTTTCGACACTCTGGGCTGTGGAGGTTTGGCGTTGCCCCCTCGCGGGGACTGCTCCTGGTCCTGAACACTGCCCAGAAGCCACGACTGAGGGGGGGGGGGGGGGGGGGGGGGGGGGCAAACCGGTCTGGAGCATTGCCAATCAGCCCCAGCGTCCCTTCGCAAAGGGGCGAGAACACGCGGCCTGCGTCGCGATGTCGCCCGTGCAGAGTATTGACGGGACACTGGGAAGGAGAGCTGGAATAGTGGATGACATCCGGGCATGCACCGAAAGACACACGGGCGGGATCTTGGTATTCCGCGTCACCTCGGGGAGTGGACAGGGGCAGCTGGCCGGGCTGGGGGAAGAGGAGAGGCTCCAGGTCGAAATGGCGGACGGATTTGCTTCCCCGCTGAGATTTACCAACAGAGGCATGCCTGGCGCGGCCCAAACTCACCGCATTGGATGATGCTCCGAAAACGAATGTCACACGCCGGTCCGATGCCGTGGACCATGAACACCAAGTGGTCGACCGTCACGGGCTCACCAAGGAAGATATCCCCATAGGTCTGTTCGGTCCCTCTCTTCACCGTCCACGGTTTGCTCTGATCGGATGCTATGGTGTTCCATTCTTGGAAATGCATCATCAGCTAAGGGACACACACACACAAAAGAGTGAGCAACAGTGTGATATCGGACAGCGTCAACAATTTCTGGAGACCTGTTTGAACATGACTGGGCTTGGCACAGTGGCTGGCCCGAGTCGCGGGGTCAAGACGGACTCTGCTGCTTTCAGCACCAACCCCAGGTTGGACAGGAGGGTGTGCTGCCCAGTCAGAGATGCCACTCTTCAGATAGGAAGTTAATCGAGGACTCGCTGCTCCCTCAGGAGGGTGTAAAAGGTGGAGGTGCTCCCTTGTCCTGACACACCGGCCAACATTCATTTCTCAACCAACACCAAAAAGGCATTCGTCTGTCGATGACTCTATTTTCTGTCTGTGGGAGGGTTTTTAATGGGAAAATGTGTACTTCCTCCAAAAAGGGCAAAGATTCCAATCAGGGTCTCGCAGCCAGTATTCTCGACAGGTGTACATGGTCAGGGCAGAGGCAGGAGACATGGCACGGTGGCACAGTGGTTAGCACAGCGCCAGGGTAGGGATTCAATTTCGGCCTCGGGTCACAGCCTGTGCAGAGTCTGCACGTCCTCCCAGAGTCTGCGTGGGTTTCCTCCGGGCGCTCCGGTTTCCTCCCACAAGTCCCGAAAGACGTGCTGTTAGGTGGATTGGCCGTGATAAATTGCCCCTTCCTGTCCAGGAAAGCGCAGGTGAGGTGGGGTTACAGGGGTAGAGTGGGGGAGTGGACCGAGGAAGGGGGCTCTTTCAGAGGGTCAGTGCAGACTCGAGGGGCCGAATGGCTTCTTCTGCACTGTCGTGATTCTGGGACCCAGGGGCTCAATGTCTCAGAGGGCAGACAGTCGTCACTTTACACGGCCACATCGAGTGAGCGGGTATCACACAGCCTGCACGCAAGGGAGACTAGGAGACATTTTTATGCTTTGGAAAAAAAAAGGCATGCTCTTATTCCAAAATCCTTGGCGGCAATTGGGTGAAGATGTCACCACCCTGCACCATCACCATTGCAATCTCACCCAGCTTTTATCAGTGCGGTCAGAGTCCATTTCATTGATCCCCGTTTGCTCTGTGACTCTCTCTCTCTCTCTCTCTCTCTCTAACAGAGTGATGTCAATGTCCACATTCCAGCTCCCATCGCCACTTCACACCCGTCTCTCACCGTCGTGAACCAATCCCAATGCTCAACACATGCCCACGCATTTCCAAAAGGGGGGGGGCAGGGGTGCTGGGGCTTCCGACCCACGCAACATTGTCACCTTTGGATTGTGCAAGATGATGACTTCTCCCGTGGCAAATTCCACCTTCTTGTTCCACTCGTTCGTGAGAACTGCTTCTTTATACGTTTCCTGTGTCGAGAGGGAAGGATTTTTGTTATTAAGCCTTTCCGGCAGTGTCTGATTTACAAACGGAAGCCTCTGAGACGGACAAACGCCTGCTTTGTGTTCATTCTGACCCAGTTCGTGGCTGCCACAAGGGGGAATATTGTTCAGCTTGTGGCGCCTGCAAGCCGCTTGTGTGCAGAGGCACTGGCTGTGCAGAGGAGCAGGCTGCACATTCTCTAGGTGCCCGCCAGGCCCCAGCATCCCCGCAGTGCCACTGTGTCTGTGCGGCAGGATGCCCAAGGTTACGGCCGTACGGTGGACTGGGCATCTCGCTCCGAGCTGTGCCCTTCTCAATGCCGTGGGCCTGTGCCCAGGAGGGACGAGGCTCAGGTTTCCTCGGCCCCTGACTTGTGCGGCGCCTCACAAACACAAGAAACTGAAGAGAGGCCTGCAGCTTGAAGGGCAGGAAGCCCCCAGGGGCCGGAGCGGAGGCACGGGGGTCAGGGCAGTGCTGAAGGGGGCCAATTCGGCCCATCGCGTCAGGTGGTTCACTGGGGCAACAGGTCAAGCCGATTGGGGGGGGGGGCGTGGGCAATCTTTGTGAAGACGCTGTGGACAACTCAAGCAGCCATCACTGGCGAGGAGTTAATCCAGATCAAACTGCTCCGTTGGAACCTCTGCATCCGGAGACTGGTGCACGGAGTGTTGGTAAGAGTGGTGAGACCGCGGGGAATGGTGCGGAGAATTCAGTCAGTGGCACTGTACCTCAATCAGCTCGCTCAGCTCCTCCGAGTACGGGGTATACCTGCTGTCCTTCTCACTTTTGCAAAACCAGGTGCACCGCCTGACCTGGCTGGGGGCCTCCTGCCAGTACACTGCCTGCCTCGTGCGCCTGGCCAGAAACACATCAAACCTCCCGCCATCCGTCGGGACTGGCACATTCTCCAAATCCAACCCTTCTGAAAAAGAACACAAGATACAGGAGCAGAATTAGGCCATTCGGCCCATCGAGTCTGCTCTGCCATTCGCTCATGGCTGATCCCATCCCGGCCTCCACTCCACCGTCCTGCCCATTCTCCATAACCCTTCAACCCATTACCGATTAAAAACCTGTCTAACTCCTCCTTAAATTGACTCGCTGTCCCAGCATGCACCGCTCTCTGGGGTAGCGAATTCCACAGATTCACAACCCTTTGGGAGAAGTAGTTTCTCCTCAACTCGGTTTCAGATTTTCTGCCTCTTATCCTGAGCCTGTGACCTCTCGTTCTGGAATGTTCCACAAGGGGAAGCACCAGCTCCACGTCTACTTTATCCAGACCTTTTAGCATCTAGTACACCTCAATTAGATCTCCCCTCATTCATAGTATTTACACTGCAGAAGGAGGCCATTCGGCTCATCGAGTCTGCACCGACCCTTGGAAAGAGCACCCTACCCAAGCCCACACCTCCACCCCATCTCAGTAACCCCAGCTAACCTTCTTGGACATTAAGGGCAATTTATCACGGCCAATCCACCTAAGCTGCACATCTTTGGACTGTGGGAGGAAACCGGAGCACCCGGAGGGAACCCGCGCACACACGGGGAGAACGTGCAGACTCCGCACTGACAGTCACCCAAGCGGGAATCGAACCTGGGACCCTGGAGCTGTGAAGCGAGTGTGCTAACCACTGTGCTACCGTGTTATCTAAACTCTGGAGACTATAGGCCCAAACTGTTCAATCACACGGCAGATGTGGTCTCACCAATGCCTTGTATCGTTGCAAAAACACTTCCTTACCTTTATACAACATAAGAACTGGAAGCAGGAGTCGGCCATCCGGCCCCTCGAGCCTGCTCCACCATTCAATGAGATCATGGCTGATCTTTTGTGGAATCAGCTCCACTTTCCGGCCCGAACACCATAACCCTTAATCCCTTTATTCTTCAAAAAACTATCTATCTTTATCTTTAAAACATTTAATGAAGGAACCTCTACTGCTTCACTGGGCAAGGAATTCCATAGATTCACAACCCTTTGGGTGAAGAAGTTCCTCCTAAACTCAGTCCTAAATCTACCTCCCCTTATTTTGAGGCTATGCCCCCTAGTTCAGCTTTCACCCGCCAGTGGAAACAACCTGCCCGCATCTATCCTATCTATTCCCTTCATAATTTTATAAGTTTCTAGAAGATCCCCCCTCATCCTTCTAAATTCCAACGAGTACAGTCCCAGTCTACTCAACCTCTCCTCGTAATCCAACCCCTTCAGCTCTGGGATTAATCTAGTGAATCTCCTCTGCACACCCTCCAGTGCCAGTACGTCCTTTCTCAAGTAAGGAGACCAAAACTGAACACAATACTCCAGGTGTGGCCTCACTAACACCTTATACAATTGCAGCAGAACCTCCCTAGTCTTAAACTCCATCCCTCTAGCAATGAAGGACAACATTCCATTTGCCTTCTTAATCACCTGTTGCACCTGTAAACCAACTTTTTGCGACTCATGCACTAGCACACCCAGGTCTCTGCACAGCAGCATGTTTTAATATTTTATAATTTAAATAATAATCCCTTTTGCTGTTCTTCCTACCAAAATGGATAACCTCACATTTGTCAACATTGTATTCCATCTGCCAGACCCTAGCTCATTCACTTAGCCGATCCAAATCCCTCTGCAGACTTCCAGTATCCTCTGCACTTTTTGCTTTACCACTTATCTTAGTGTCGTCTGCAAACTTAGACCCATTGCCCTTAGTCCCCAACTCCAAATCATCTATGTAAATTGTGAACAGTTGTGGGCCCCAACACTGATCCCTGAGGGACACCACTAGCTACTGATTGCCAACCAGAGAAACACTCATTAATCCCCACTCTTTGCTTTCTATTAATTAACCAATCCTCT